>NC_092415.1:204305885-204308385 GCF_040894005.1 Engystomops pustulosus
GTTATAGGTGTCAGAATATATCCAAACAGAGAAGTGTTTTCTTTGTCCGAAATATTAACATTTTTTTAAATTTATTAAAATCTATAAAAATTTGGTAACTAAGTGATTGTACAGATGCAAAGAATAAAGGGGGGGGGGGGGCTATTCACTCCGTATAACGAAAGCCATAAAATCATCCCAACAAGAAAATGGTGCAAAGTAGTTTTTTTGGGCAATTTTACGTCATTTGGAATTTTTTTCCAGCTTCCAAGTGCAGGGGAATATTAAATACAGACACTCTGAATTACAACGGGGGTCATTTATTTTATTCCCCCCCCCCCCTTGCGCTCTTTTTGCGCTTGTTATGAGTCTATTTTTTTGCACCTTATTTGTCTTTGCTGTTTTGGCTCTTTGTCAAATCCAGGTTTTTTTGCGCCTTATTATTGGCACCGTTGCTTTTCCTCAGCATGGTCTGGACATGGCGTGTCATTGCGCAAATATTTGTGCCCTTTTAGGCACAATAGAATAATATTGGGAGGAGGCGCAACGTAATGACAAATAGGCTGCAGCAACACACGGCGAACTGAGGCGTAACATTTCAAAAAGTGCAAAATAGGCACAAAATAGCAGCAAAAAGGCGCAAAAACACCAACGGCAAGGAAAAAAAATAAAAATAAATGACCCCCCCAATGTGTTACATAGAAGAGAAACCTTATACAGCTCCGTACACAGAAAAATACAAAAATAAAAAAACATTATGGATTAAGAACGGAGCGGAGTGCAAAACTGAAATGCAACATCGGCGACCATCGGGGGGTTATCGTGAAGGGGCAAAAAAGGGGACATTTTTGTTACAATTTTTTCTTGTACAAGAAATAACACAAAATACTGTGGGGGACATTAATCATTGTCTGTTAGACTGTTTTGAGCGTTTTTTAACGCTTTTTAATCTGGCGCATCTCGTTATTTCTCATGCCAGCAAAGTCCTGCACTTAGTGGTTGTGAGTCTCTGCGCCTTATCTGACATAGTGAGCGGCTGCTATACAGATGTTTGCACGGGATCTATCACAATTTTGCGCCTAAAAAGGCGCCAAAAAGGCGCAAAAATGCCCTTACTATGAGCAGCTGCACTTCCAAAAAACTTCACTTTTTATTACTAAAAACATAAATTTTTGGTTCCCAAATGAAGAATTCCCTCCATGCAACATGGAAAATCCTTCGGAGCAGTTTTATAATGTGAAATTTCTCCAGTAAGGACTTCATCATTGTCTATGGGATCATCTCTGGGAGTGATTATTGTCTTATTGTACAGATCGGAGAATATTATCAGTCTCCATTCCCTGTACATTATAATAACAAAGGAAAAGACTCATTTCAGCAAGAATTTTTTTTTTTCCATCTCTGTAACTTTTAGTCCCTGCAGTTACATCACAATGATAGGTTTTGTGCAGAGATGACGCCCTGAACGTTCCGTCACATTTTCTCAGTCTCCTTTCATTATTGCTCACAAATGAGATCTAACAATTTGAGACAAATTTAGCGCTAATTTAGGCGCAAATGAATGGGACATGCAACAATTCCAAAGTGCATTTACTAAGGCAGAACCAGATCCATCATAGATCAGGAGCCAAAAAGAAGAGTAAACCAGGCGCAAAAACAGGCGAACCTGAGACCCCCTATGATTAATGTCCCCCTATAAGAATAATATTAATGATCATAACAGTAAAAATAATTGAGTGTTCAGATAAAATTTATAGAACTTTTCCGTCCTGAAATCCGTCCTATATGAAAATGAGAACAATTAATTTTCAGAAAGAAGTTCTGCAGTAGCCATAGTTATGACAAGAGATAACAACAAAGAAGAGGGAGACGGTGTTAGATACATTTTTGGAGATGTGAGGAGTAGCCAGTGAGGTATATATACATATAATTTGCAGGTTTTACAATAATTTATATCAAGATTCATCATGCAGCGAGGATTTCTAACCAAAATTCATTCAAATTAAATGATTTTTTAATGAAATGCTAATTAAATTTGTCAAAAAAAATAATTCTTGATTCCAAGTTAATTCTTAATTCCAAAATCTAAAAAAAATTTTTTAAGTATGTTTTTTAGTTTTTAAAATGTAAAAAAAAATTTTTTTTGTTTTTTTTGGACAATAATAGTAACATTTTCATTGCTCTCATGCAGCAATTTGTAAACTCTAGCTGTAGAGATGTTGAGAGTAGTAGTTTTTCTTTTAAACAATAATTCAAGTAGTAATTCGAGTAGTACAAAAATACTCAAATACGGCATCGTTGCCCGTTGTCTCCATACGAGGCTTTAAGTGATTGGGCTTTGCTTTATGTCTCTATTTTTTCCTCTCTTCGGCATTCGGGAGGGTTTTGTATATTTTTAGTATAGATGTTTAAGATACTTAGATTTGGGAATAACCTGCGGATTGCATTAAGCTAAGATCTACGTAAGAACTTAGATATTATAGTTACTATGGATGACGTGGCCACTATTGACTGGGACATC
>NC_092415.1:206415885-206653385 GCF_040894005.1 Engystomops pustulosus
TAATCTAATACAGACCCCAGACCAGACCTTTAAACTAATACAGGATCCCAGACCAGACCCCTAAACTAATACAGGAACCCAGACCCCTAAACTAATACAGACCCCAGACCAGACCCCTAAACTAATTCAGACCAGACCCCTAAACTAATACAGACCCCGGACCAGACCCCTAAACTAATACAGACCCCAGACCAGACCCCTAAACTAATACAGACCCCAGACCAGACCCCTAAACTAATACAGACCCCAGACCAGACCCCTAAACTAATACAGACCCCAGACCAGACCCATATACTAATACAGACCCCAGACCAGACCCCTAAACTAATGTAAACTCCAGATCTGCCCCTTTTATTTATTTTTTAAAACTTTAATTTAAAAAGTAAAAAAAATATATCTCTCTATCCTGTGCTGTGGTAACTCCTAGTTGTCCCATGTGACTTCCCTTCTTGGCTTTGCCCCGGTCCCTCTGTTCGTGATCGATGTCCCTGAGCGTCTGCTGTGACCTATGATTGTGATTTACGACGGCAATATCCATCAGGTCTGCACACAGCGTATACATCTGAGTGTTACACATCCGCCTATGGGAAGCGCAGGATAAATTACAGGGTGACATGGAAAAAGCGGAAGTCTGATACCGTCACAATCATATAGGAAGGCAACAAGTCACATCAAACCCATGCGAACACGGCTGATAACAAAGAGTTAATGTTACATTATCAACATTACAAGATGTTCTCTTAAATTTTAAATCTGCCTGAGCTTGAGGGGCTTTGGGGGTGTTACCAGAGCCCCTCCGTGCTGTAGGAGTGTTATGCACAGGCTGTTACACTGTACATGAGCACCCTCCTCCCCCCACACTGTCTGAGATAACATGAGGCAGAGGGAGGGGGGAAGTGCTGACATCCGCTCTTACTGTGAATCTGCAGCACAGAGGGGCACTGGTAACACCCCCTCATTAGCTCATTAGCAGGAGGCCATGGATAACAAATATAAGATTACCACAGTCACGGTGCCTGAATCTATGAGTAATTGTTAAATGAACAAATGCAAGAATAAAATAATTTTTTTAATTTTAGGGAAAAATCTGAAGAAATCCCTGGATCCATGTCCCTGCTCTTACAGCAAAGAATCCTGATACTGACAGAACCTCAGACCTTGGCCTGGAAAGATCTCACTACTCGTACAGTAAAGAATAATAATAATAATTTTTATATAGCGCACACAGATTACGCAGCGCTGCACGGAGTTTGTCAGATCAGTCCCTGTTCCCAATGGGGCTCACAATCTAATCAAACTACCTGGAGGTTGTGGAGTGCGGGAGGAAACCGGAGGACCCGGAGGAAACCCGTACAAACACGGAGAGAACATACAAACTCTTTGCAGACGTTGACCTGGATGGAATTTGAATACCGTACCACAGCGCTGCAAGGCTGTACTGCTAACCACTGAGCCACTGTGCTGTAAGGCTGTAGTGCTAACCACTGAGCCACTGTGCTGCAAGGCTGTACTGCTAACCACTGAGCCACTGTGCTGCAAGGCTGTAGTGCTAACCACTGAGCCACTGTGCTGCAAGGCTGTAGTGCTAACCAGTGAGCCACCTCCATGTCTTTCTTCCCTCCAGGAGAGGAGAATGTCTGACTGTGACTTATAGTCCCACGATCTCACTGCTCTTACAGTAAAGAACCCTGCTCTATGTCGTTGCAGTTTTTATATTCTTATGATTGTTCCTACACTGATGGAGAAGTCCTCGCTCCTGCGGCTCCGGCGGTGTCCCCTGGATGGCGGCCATGATGTGGGTGACTTGTTTACTTTCTCGTTTCTCCTAATGACTTTGTTACTTCCTGCTATGAGGCGCTGGATGCGGAGGACTCTGTTGTCCTTGGTCTCTGTGATACTCTGTGGGGTTTGTAGTAATCGTGCGATAGAACCAGCGACTTATCTCTGATGTCACTCTGTCCAAATACTAAGATTACTGTAGAGTAATGACCCCGAACCCAGGAGCAAACACAGGAGGACGCAGGAGCCTAGACTCTATACTATATCTCTGCTCCTTGTCTCTTCCCCCTCCCTCTCTCTATATCTCTGCTCCTTGTCTCTTCCCACTCCCTCTCTCTATATCTCTGCTCCTTGTCTCTTCCCCTCTTTCTCTCTATATCTCTGCTCCCTGTCTCTTCCCTTTCCCTCTCTCTATATCTCTGCTCCTTGTCTCTCCCCCCTCCTTCTCTCTATATCTCTGCTCCTTGTTTGTTCCCTTTCCCTCTCTCTATATCTCTGCTCCTTGTCTCTTCCCCCTCCCTCTCTCTATATCTCTGCTCCTTGTTTGTTCCCTTTCCCTCTCTCTATATCTCTGCTCCTTGTCTCTTCCCCCTCCCTCTCTCTATATCTCTGCTCCTTGTCTCTCCCCCTCCCTCTCTCTATATCTCTGCTCCTTGTCTCTCCCCCCTCCCTCTCTCTATATCTCTGCTCCTTGTCTCTTCCCCTTCCCTCTCTCCATATCTCTGCTCCTTGTCTCTTCCTCTCCTTCTCTCTATATCTCTGCTCCTTGTCTCTTCCCCCTCCCTCTCTCTATATCTCTGCTCCTTGTCTCTTCCCCCTCCCTCTCTCTATATCTCTGCTCCTTGTCTCTCCCCCTCCCTCTCTCTATATCTCTGCTCCTTGTCTCTCCCCCCTCCCTCTCTCTATATCTCTGCTCCTTGTCTCTTCCCCTTCCCTCTCTCTATATCTCTGCTCCTTGTCTCTTCCCCCTCCCTCTCTCTATATCTCTGCTGCTTGTCTCTCCCCACTCCCTCTCTCTATATCTCTGCTCCTTGTCTCTTCCCCTTCCCTCTCTCTATATCTCTGCTCCTTGTCTCTTCCCCTCCTTCTCTCTATATCTCTGCTCCTTGTCTCTTCCCCTCCTTCTCTCTATATCTCTGCTCCTTGTCTCTTCCCCTTCCCTCTCTCTATATCTCTGCTCCCTGTCTCTTCCCTTTCCCTCTCTCTATATCTCTGCTCCTTGTTTGTTCCCTTTCCCTCTCTCTATATCTCTGCTCCTTGTCTCTTCCCCCTCCCTCTCTCTATATCTCTGCTCCTTGTCTCTTCCCCCTCCCTCTCTCTATATCTCTGCTGCTTGTTTCTCCCCCTCCCTCTCTCTATATCTCTGCTCCTTGTCTCTTCCCCTTCCCTCTCTCTATATCTCTGCTCCTTGTCTCTTCCCCTCCTTCTCTCTATATCTCTGCTCCTTGTCTCTTCCCCCCTTCTCTCTATATCTCTGCTCCTTGTCTCTTCCCCTTCCCTCTCTCTATATCTCTGCTCCCTGTCTCTTCCCTTTCCCTCTCTCTATATCTCTGCTCCTTGTTTGTTCCCTTTCCCTCTCTCTATATCTCTGCTCCTTGTCTCTTCCCCCTCCCTCTCTCTATATCTCTGCTCCTTGTCTCTTCCCACTCCCTCTCTCTATATCTCTGCTCCTTGTCTCTTCCCCTCTTTCTCTCTATATCTCTGCTCCTTGTCTCTTCCCCCTCCCTCTCTCTATATCTCTGCTCGTTGTCTCTTCCCTTTCCCTCTCTCTATATCTCTGCTCCATGTCTCTTCCCCCTCCCTCTCTCTATATCTCTTCTCCTTGTCTCTTCCCCCTCCTTCTCTCTATATCTCTGCTCCTTGTTTGTTCCCTTTCCCTCTCTCTATATCTCTGCTCCTTGTCTCTTCCCCCTCCCTCTCTCTATATCTCTGCTCCTTGTCTCTCCCCCTCCCTCTCTCTATATCTCTGCTCCTTGTCTCTCCCCCCTCCCTCTCTCTATATCTCTGCTCCTTGTCTCTTCCCCTTCCCTCTCTCTATATCACTGCTCCTTGTCTCTTCCTCTCCTTCTCTCTATATCTCTGCTCCTTGTCTCTTCCCCCTCCCTCTCTCTATATCTCTGCTGCTTGTCTCTCCCCACTCCCTCTCTCTATATCTCTGCTCCTTGTCTCTTCCCCTTCCCTCTCTCTATATCTCTGCTCCTTGTCTCTTCCCCTCCTTCTCTCTATATCTCTGCTCCTTGTCTCTTCCCCTCCTTCTCTCTATATCTCTGCTCCTTGTCTCTTCCCCTTCCCTCTCTCTATATCTCTGCTCCCTGTCTCTTCCCTTTCCCTCTCTCTATATCTCTGCTCCTTGTTTGTTCACTTTCCCTCTCTCTATATCTCTGCTCCTTGTCTCTTCCCCCTCCCTCTCTCTATATCTCTGCTCCTTGTCTCTTCCCCCTCCCTCTCTCTATATCTCTGCTGCTTGTCTCTCCCCCTCCCTCTCTCTATATCTCTGCTCCTTGTCTCTTCCCCTTCCCTCTCTCTATATCTCTGCTCCTTGTCTCCTCCCCTCCTTCTCTCTATATCTCTGCTCCTTGTCTCTTCCCCCCCTTCTCTCTATATCTCTGCTCCTTGTCTCTTCCCCTTCCCTCTCTCTATATCTCTGCTCCCTGTCTCTTCCCTTTCCCTCTCTCTATATCTCTGCTCCTTGTTTGTTCCCTTTCCCTCTCTCTATATCTCTGCTCCTTGTCTCTTCCCCCTCCCTCTCTCTATATCTCTGCTCCTTGTCTCTTCCCCTCCTTCTCTCTATACCTCTGCTCCTTGTCTCTTCCCCTCCTTCTCTCTATACCTCTGCTCCTTGTCTCTTCTCCTTCCCTCTCTCTATATCTCTGCTCCTTGTCTCTTCCCCTCCTTCTCTCTATATCTCTGCTCCTTTTCTCTTCCCCCTCCTTCTCTCTATATCTCTGCTTCTTGTCTCTTCCCCCTCCCTCTCTCTATATCTCTGCTCCTTGTCTCTTCCCCTCCTTCTCTCTATACCTCTGCTCCTTGTCTCTTCCCCTCCTTCTCTCTATACCTCTGCTCCTTGTCTCTTCTCCTTCCCTCTCTCTATATCTCTGCTCCTTGTCTCTTCCCCTCCTTCTCTCTATATCTCTGCTCCTTGTCTCTTCCCCTCCTTCTCTCTATATCTCTGCTCCTTGTCTCTTCCCCTTCCCTCTCTCTATATCTCTGCTACCTGTCTCTTCCCTTTCCCTCTCTCTATATCTCTGCTCCTTGTTTGTTCCCTTTCCCTCTCTCTATATCTCTGCTCCTTGTCTCTTCCCCCTCCCTCTCTCTATATCTCTGCTCCTTGTCTCTTCCCCCTCCCTCTCTCTATATCTCTGCTCCTTGTCTCTCCCCCCTCCCTCTCTCTATATCTCTGCTCCTTGTCTCTTCCCCTTCCCTCTCTTTATATCTCTGCTCCTTGTCTCTTCCCCTCCTTCTCTCTATATCTCTGCTCCCTGTCTCTTCCCTTTCCCTCTCTCTATATCTCTGCTCCTTGTTTGTTCCCTTTCCCTCTCTCTATATCTCTGCTCCTTGTCTCTTCCCCCTCCTTCTCTCTATATCTTTGCTCCTTTTCTCTTCCCCCTCCCTCTCTGTATATCTCTGCTCCTTGTCTCTCCCCCTCCCTCTCTCTATATCTCTGCTCCTTGTCTCTTCCCCTTCCCTCTCTCTATTTTCTCTGCACCTTGTCTCTTCCCCTTCCCTCTCTCTATATATCTTCTCCTTGTCTCTTCCCCCTCCTTCTCTCTATACCTCTGCTCCTTGTCTCTTCCCCTCCTTCTCTCTATATCTCTGCTCCTTGTCTCTTCCCCTCCTTCTCTCTATATCTCTGCTCCTTGTCTCTTCCCCTCCTTCTCTCTATATCTCTGCTCCTTGTCTCTTCCCCTCCTTCTCTCTATATCTCTGCTCCTTGTCTCTTCCCCTCCTTCTCTCTATATCTCTGCTCCCTGTCTCTTCCCTTTCCCTCTCTCTATATCTCTGCTCCTTGTTTGTTCCCTTTCCCTCTCTCTATATCTCTGCTCCTTGTCTCTTCCCCCTCCTTCTCTCTATATCTTTGCTCCTTTTCTCTTCCCCCTCCCTCTCTGTATATCTCTGCTCCTTGTCTCTCCCCCTCCCTCTCTCTATATCTCTGCTCCTTGTCTCTTCCCCTTCCCTCTCTCTATTTTCTCTGCACCTTGTCTCTTCCCCTTCCCTCTCTCTATATATCTTCTCCTTGTCTCTTCCCCCTCCTTCTCTCTATACCTCTGCTCCTTGTCTCTTCCCCTCCTTCTCTCTATATCTCTGCTCCTTGTCTCTTCCCCTCCTTCTCTCTATATCTCTGCTCCTTGTCTCTTCCCCTCCTTCTCTCTATATCTCTGCTCCTTGTCTCTTCCCCTCCTTCTCTCTATATCTCTGTTCCTTGTCTCTTCGCCTTCCCTCTCTCTATATCTCTGCTCCTTGTCTCTTCCCCCTCCCTCTCTCTATATCTCTTCTTCTTGTCTCTTCCCCTCCTTCTCTCTATATCTCTTCTCCTTGTCTCTTCCCCTTCCCTCTCTATATCTCTTCTCCTTGTCTCTTCCCCTTCCCTCTCTATATCTCTTCTCCTTGTCTCTTCCCCCTCCTTCTCTCTATATCTCTGCTCCTTGTCTCTCCCCCCTCCCTCTCTCTATATCTCTGGTCCTTGTCTCTTCCCCCTCCCTCTCTCTATATCTCTGCTCCCTGTCTCTTCCCCTTCCCTCTCTCTATATCTCTGCTCCTTGTCTCTTCCCCCTCCCTCTCTCTATAGCTCTGCTCCTTGTTTGTTCCCTTTCCCTCTCTCTATATCTCTGCTCCTTGTCTCTTACCCCTCCCTCTCTCTATATCTCTGCTCCTTGTCTCTTCCCCTTCCCTCTCTCTATATCTCTGCTCCTTGTCTCTCCCCCTTCCCTCTCTATATCTCTTCTCCTTGTCTCTTCCCCTTCCCTCTCTATATCTCTTTTCCTTGTCTCTTCCCCCTCCTTCTCTCTATATCTCTGCTCCTTGTCTCTCCCCCCTCCCTCTCTCTATATCTCTGGTCCTTGTCTCTTCCCCCTCCCTCTCTCTATATCTCTGCTCCCTGTCTCTTCCCCTTCCCTCTCTCTATATCTCTGCTCCTTGTCTCTTCCCCTCCTTCTCTCTATATCTCTGCTCCTTGTCTCTTCCCCTTCCCTCTCTCTATATCTCTGCTCCCTGTCTCTTCCCTTTCCCTCTCTCTATATCTCTGCTCCTTGTTTGTTCCCTTTCCCTCTCTCTATATCTCTGCTCCTTGTCTCTTCCCCCTCCCTCTCTCTATATCTCTGCTCCTTGTCTCTTCCCCCTCCCTCTCTCTATATCTCTGCTGCTTGTTTCTCCCCCTCCCTCTCTCTATATCTCTGCTCCTTGTCTCTTCCCCTTCCCTCTCTCTATATCTCTGCTCCTTGTCTCTTCCCCTCCTTCTCTCTATATCTCTGCTCCTTGTCTCTTCCCCCCTTCTCTCTATATCTCTGCTCCTTGTCTCTTCCCCTTCCCTCTCTCTATATCTCTGCTCCCTGTCTCTTCCCTTTCCCTCTCTCTATATCTCTGCTCCTTGTTTGTTCCCTTTCCCTCTCTCTATATCTCTGCTCCTTGTCTCTTCCCCCTCCCTCTCTCTATATCTCTGCTCCTTGTCTCTTCCCACTCCCTCTCTCTATATCTCTGCTCCTTGTCTCTTCCCCTCTTTCTCTCTATATCTCTGCTCCTTGTCTCTTCCCCCTCCCTCTCTCTATATCTCTGCTCGTTGTCTCTTCCCTTTCCCTCTCTCTATATCTCTGCTCCATGTCTCTTCCCCCTCCCTCTCTCTATATCTCTTCTCCTTGTCTCTTCCCCCTCCTTCTCTCTATATCTCTGCTCCTTGTTTGTTCCCTTTCCCTCTCTCTATATCTCTGCTCCTTGTCTCTTCCCCCTCCCTCTCTCTATATCTCTGCTCCTTGTCTCTCCCCCTCCCTCTCTCTATATCTCTGCTCCTTGTCTCTCCCCCCTCCCTCTCTCTATATCTCTGCTCCTTGTCTCTTCCCCTTCCCTCTCTCTATATCACTGCTCCTTGTCTCTTCCTCTCCTTCTCTCTATATCTCTGCTCCTTGTCTCTTCCCCCTCCCTCTCTCTATATCTCTGCTGCTTGTCTCTCCCTACTCCCTCTCTCTATATCTCTGCTCCTTGTCTCTTCCCCTTCCCTCTCTCTATATCTCTGCTCCTTGTCTCTTCCCCTCCTTCTCTCTATATCTCTGCTCCTTGTCTCTTCCCCTCCTTCTCTCTATATCTCTGCTCCTTGTCTCTTCCCCTTCCCTCTCTCTATATCTCTGCTCCCTGTCTCTTCCCTTTCCCTCTCTCTATATCTCTGCTCCTTGTTTGTTCACTTTCCCTCTCTCTATATCTCTGCTCCTTGTCTCTTCCCCCTCCCTCTCTCTATATCTCTGCTCCTTGTCTCTTCCCCCTCCCTCTCTCTATATCTCTGCTGCTTGTCTCTCCCCCTCCCTCTCTCTATATCTCTGCTCCTTGTCTCTTCCCCTTCCCTCTCTCTATATCTCTGCTCCTTGTCTCCTCCCCTCCTTCTCTCTATATCTCTGCTCCTTGTCTCTTCCCCCCCTTCTCTCTATATCTCTGCTCCTTGTCTCTTCCCCTTCCCTCTCTCTATATCTCTGCTCCCTGTCTCTTCCCTTTCCCTCTCTCTATATCTCTGCTCCTTGTTTGTTCCCTTTCCCTCTCTCTATATCTCTGCTCCTTGTCTCTTCCCCCTCCCTCTCTCTATATCTCTGCTCCTTGTCTCTTCCCCTCCTTCTCTCTATACCTCTGCTCCTTGTCTCTTCCCCTCCTTCTCTCTATACCTCTGCTCCTTGTCTCTTCTCCTTCCCTCTCTCTATATCTCTGCTCCTTGTCTCTTCCCCTCCTTCTCTCTATATCTCTGCTCCTTTTCTCTTCCCCCTCCTTCTCTCTATATCTCTGCTTCTTGTCTCTTCCCCCTCCCTCTCTCTATATCTCTGCTCCTTGTCTCTTCCCCTCCTTCTCTCTATACCTCTGCTCCTTGTCTCTTCCCCTCCTTCTCTCTATACCTCTGCTCCTTGTCTCTTCTCCTTCCCTCTCTCTATATCTCTGCTCCTTGTCTCTTCCCCTCCTTCTCTCTATATCTCTGCTCCTTGTCTCTTCCCCTCCTTCTCTCTATATCTCTGCTCCTTGTCTCTTCCCCTTCCCTCTCTCTATATCTCTGCTACCTGTCTCTTCCCTTTCCCTCTCTCTATATCTCTGCTCCTTGTTTGTTCCCTTTCCCTCTCTCTATATCTCTGCTCCTTGTCTCTTCCCCCTCCCTCTCTCTATATCTCTGCTCCTTGTCTCTTCCCCCTCCCTCTCTCTATATCTCTGCTCCTTGTCTCTCCCCCCTCCCTCTCTCTATATCTCTGCTCCTTGTCTCTTCCCCTTCCCTCTCTTTATATCTCTGCTCCTTGTCTCTTCCCCTCCTTCTCTCTATATCTCTGCTCCCTGTCTCTTCCCTTTCCCTCTCTCTATATCTCTGCTCCTTGTTTGTTCCCTTTCCCTCTCTCTATATCTCTGCTCCTTGTCTCTTCCCCCTCCTTCTCTCTATATCTTTGCTCCTTTTCTCTTCCCCCTCCCTCTCTGTATATCTCTGCTCCTTGTCTCTCCCCCTCCCTCTCTCTATATCTCTGCTCCTTGTCTCTTCCCCTTCCCTCTCTCTATTTTCTCTGCACCTTGTCTCTTCCCCTTCCCTCTCTCTATATATCTTCTCCTTGTCTCTTCCCCCTCCTTCTCTCTATACCTCTGCTCCTTGTCTCTTCCCCTCCTTCTCTCTATATCTCTGCTCCTTGTCTCTTCCCCTCCTTCTCTCTATATCTCTGCTCCTTGTCTCTTCCCCTCCTTCTCTCTATATCTCTGCTCCTTGTCTCTTCCCCTCCTTCTCTCTATATCTCTGCTCCTTGTCTCTTCCCCTCCTTCTCTCTATATCTCTGCTCCCTGTCTCTTCCCTTTCCCTCTCTCTATATCTCTGCTCCTTGTTTGTTCCCTTTCCCTCTCTCTATATCTCTGCTCCTTGTCTCTTCCCCCTCCTTCTCTCTATATCTTTGCTCCTTTTCTCTTCCCCCTCCCTCTCTGTATATCTCTGCTCCTTGTCTCTCCCCCTCCCTCTCTCTATATCTCTGCTCCTTGTCTCTTCCCCTTCCCTCTCTCTATTTTCTCTGCACCTTGTCTCTTCCCCTTCCCTCTCTCTATATATCTTCTCCTTGTCTCTTCCCCCTCCTTCTCTCTATACCTCTGCTCCTTGTCTCTTCCCCTCCTTCTCTCTATATCTCTGCTCCTTGTCTCTTCCCCTCCTTCTCTCTATATCTCTGCTCCTTGTCTCTTCCCCTCCTTCTCTCTATATCTCTGCTCCTTGTCTCTTCCCCTCCTTCTCTCTATATCTCTGTTCCTTGTCTCTTCGCCTTCCCTCTCTCTATATCTCTGCTCCTTGTCTCTTCCCCCTCCCTCTCTCTATATCTCTTCTTCTTGTCTCTTCCCCTCCTTCTCTCTATATCTCTTCTCCTTGTCTCTTCCCCTTCCCTCTCTATATCTCTTCTCCTTGTCTCTTCCCCTTCCCTCTCTATATCTCTTCTCCTTGTCTCTTCCCCCTCCTTCTCTCTATATCTCTGCTCCTTGTCTCTCCCCCCTCCCTCTCTCTATATCTCTGGTCCTTGTCTCTTCCCCCTCCCTCTCTCTATATCTCTGCTCCCTGTCTCTTCCCCTTCCCTCTCTCTATATCTCTGCTCCTTGTCTCTTCCCCCTCCCTCTCTCTATAGCTCTGCTCCTTGTTTGTTCCCTTTCCCTCTCTCTATATCTCTGCTCCTTGTCTCTTACCCCTCCCTCTCTCTATATCTCTGCTCCTTGTCTCTTCCCCTTCCCTCTCTCTATATCTCTGCTCCTTGTCTCTCCCCCTTCCCTCTCTATATCTCTTCTCCTTGTCTCTTCCCCTTCCCTCTCTATATCTCTTTTCCTTGTCTCTTCCCCCTCCTTCTCTCTATATCTCTGCTCCTTGTCTCTCCCCCCTCCCTCTCTCTATATCTCTGGTCCTTGTCTCTTCCCCCTCCCTCTCTCTATATCTCTGCTCCCTGTCTCTTCCCCTTCCCTCTCTCTATATCTCTGCTCCTTGTCTCTTCCCCCTCCCTCTCTCTATATCTCTGCTCCTTGTCTCTCCCCCCTCCCTCTCTCTATATCTCTGCTCCTTGTTTGTTCCCTTTCCCTCTCTCTATATCTCTGCTCCTTGTCTCTTCCCCCTCCCTCTCTCTATATCTCTGCTCCTTGTCTCTTCCCCTTCCCTCTCTCTATATCTCTGCTCCTTGTCTCTCCCCCCTCCCTCTCTCTATATCTCTGCTCCCTGTCTCTTCCCCTTCCCTCTCTCTATATCTCTGCTCCTTGTCTCTTCCCCCTCCCTCTCTCTATATCTCTGCTCCTTGTCTCTTCCCCTTCCCTCTCTCTATATCTCTGCTCCCTGTCTCTTCCCTTTCCCTCTCTCTATATCTCTGCTCCTTGTCTCTTCCCCTTCCCTCTCTCTATATCTCTGCTCCTTGTCTCTCCCCCCTCCCTCTCTCCATATCTCATCTCCTTGTCTCTTCTTCTCTGCTCTCTCTTCTCTCCTTTTCTTCCTCTCTCCCATCATGCATGTGGCCCCTTTATTTATGGACCCCCCTCTTATCTCACATCTGTGACCCAGTAGGAAAGTGAATGCTCCTCATTATTTCTTAATGCACGCACAAAAGATACAAATTATCAACTAGAGATTAATAATGATGACTGACCCCCCCCCAGTCCATTATTCCCCCTACAATGATCTAGGCTCCTCCATGCCCGCTCCAGCCCCGCTCCGCTCCTCCATGCCCGCTCCAGCCCCGCTCCGCTTCTCCATGCCTGCTCCAGCCCGCTCCGCTCCTCCATGCCCGCTCCAGCCCCGCTCCGCTCCTCCATGCCTGCTCCAGCCCCGCTCCTCCATGCCCGCTCCAGCCCCGCTCCGCTCCTCCATGCCCGCTCCAGCCCCACTCCGCTCCTCCATGCCCGCTCCAGCCCCGCTCCGCTCCTCCATTCCTGCTCCAGCCCCGCTCCGCTCCTACATGCCCGCTCCAGCCCCGCTCCGCTCCTCCATGCCCGCTCCAGCCCCACTCCGCTCCTCCGTGCCTGCTCCAGCCCCGCTCCGCTCCTCCATGCCCCCTCCAGCCCCACTCCGCTCCTCCATGCCCGCTCCAGCCCCGCTCCGCTCCTCCATGCCCGCTCCAGCCCCGCTCCGCTCCTCCATGCCCGCTCCAGCCCCGCTCCGCTCCTCCATGCCCGCTCCAGCCCCACTCCGCTCCTCCATGCCCGCTCCAGCCCCTCTCCGCTCCTCCATGCCTGCTCCTGGCCCGCTCCGCTTCTCCATGCCTGCTCCAGCCCCGCTCCGCTCCTCCATGCCTGCTTCAGCCCCGCTCCGCTCCTCCATGCCTGCTCTAGCCCCGCTCCGCTTCTCCGCTCTGTGATGCCCGCTACGTTTCGCTCCAGCACTTCAGTCCCGCTCCGCTCCTCCACCGTTCGGCACGCGTGTCTTCGGATAAGTTAGCAGATGTTCGGAACATCTGCAATGTGTTCTTCACTGTTCACTGTTTTCATTTGTTCTTCATTGTTCTTCACTGTCTTTTCTTAATTAAATGCTCGATCTCGAGCAGGGGAAAGACTCGTCCGAGCAACGAGCCGTTCCGAGTACTCTAATACTCGAACGAGCATCAAGCCCTGACAAGTATACTCGCTCATCTCTAGTAATGTTCCTCTCTGTATGAATGGAGATTTTATGTCGGTCCTGGGCACCTGCTCCATGTGTCCAGGACTAACATCACCCGATGTGTCCTCGCCCCCATCACTCCAGATGTGACCGGGCTCATTGCTGTTCTAATGCCCCAGAAATTAGGGTTTCCATGTGCTGAAAACTGTTTTTCATATTTCTTACTGATCCAATACTGAGATATCGCAGAGAAGCTTTTGTAACTGAATTGTCTTTTCTGCCATTTTCTTGGAGTTTCACTGGATCTTCCATGGGAGAGAATAATGTTTCCCTAAAGTGCAGACGACTCCTGCCGATTACATTGTGACTCTACCTCCTTGGATTGGACTTTTGGTCCTAGTTCTCTACTCTCGGTCTCGAGCTCTTCATACGATTCTGTCTCTGTTTTCCTACTGACAGCCACTTGGCTTTGTATTTCGATGGACCTGAAGGACATCAACCGCATCAACATACAAAGCCAAGGGGGTGGAGACAGAATCATATGAGGAGCTCGGGCTCAGACTTAGAGTAGAGAACTAGAGACCAAAAGTCAAATCCAAGGAGGCTGCATGTAAGGGACTACCCGGGGGCCCATGATGCTCTGTTCCGGCTATGTCCCTCTACAGTGGACCAGTGTGGCCTCCATTGGTCATTCACCCAATGCTTGATGCCATGGAGAAGCACATTGTGATGAATCGGTAGGGGTCTAGTTATAGCATGGAAGTTATGGTGAGACCTGGAGGGGAGGCCGGGGGCGGTGGGACACCTCAGTAGACGTCTGCTGAAGACTGGTGAAGAAGAGGAAAGTCTATGGTGTGTGGAAGTCTAAGCATCGTACAAACCCGTTATAACAGGCAGAGGGTGAGACCGAGTCATCCAGTCACACAGAAAAAATTAGAGACAAAAGATACAAATGTCTAAAATGTTGCAATGTATAAATGTGAGTGGTCAGTGTGTAATGCCTCATCCTTCCTGCGGGGGAGCTGCAGGGACACTGAACACTTGCTGCTCCTGGTTCCTAATGATGTATCTATTGCCCAAGGATCTATCTAACAAACAGAAATGGCCCAAATTTAGCGCCCCGTCCATTAACGTAATGGGGCTCTGGGGATACGACAGCCCCCATATAATGGGATCATCTTCTTGCCGCACACGTCAGGAGCTCCGAGTCTCTCTACATGTAATGGACACGGGATGCATTTTGTGCTTAATTAAATGTGCGCTCGTTGGGGGATAATGATGTTGTTGTGTTTTGTCATGAGCTCTATAGGATTATATTGCCAGGATCAATCAATACTTCAATCAATGGCATCTCCTGCAGCGCCCCCGCAGGCA
Organism: Engystomops pustulosus; assembly: GCF_040894005.1. Classification (NCBI taxonomy): domain Eukaryota; kingdom Metazoa; phylum Chordata; class Amphibia; order Anura; family Leptodactylidae; genus Engystomops; species Engystomops pustulosus. The sequence goes on from NC_092415.1 coordinate 206,429,795, forward strand.
GCCGCCAGCACACGCCTCCCAACATGCATTCACACACAGAGGACCAGAAGAATATTTAGCGGATTTCTGAGAATCTTATTAAAAGTTCAATCTTCTCCTCTAGATTATACTCCGCCATCTCCGAGGACGCACACGGAATAATAGAGACCCAGGTCCCAGCACTGACGGAACAACAGAACCTATATTATATCTATCTCCTATCTATCTATCTATCTCCTATCTATCTCCTATCTATCTATCTATCTGCTATCTATCTATCTATCTATCTATCTCCTATCTATCTATCTATCTATCTATCTATCTATCTCCTATCTATCTATCTATCTATCTATCTATCTATCTCCTATCTATCTATATATCTATCTATCTATCTATCTATCTATCTATCTATCTATCTATCTATCTCCTATCTATCTATCTATCTATCTATCTATCTATCTCCTATCTATCTATCTATCTATCTATCTATCTCCTATCTATCTATCTATCTATCTATCTCATATCTATCTATCTATCTATCTATCTATCTCATATCTATCTATCTATCTCATATCTATCTCCTATCTATCTATCTATCTATCTATCTATCTATCTATCTATCTATCTCATATCTATCTATCTATCTCCTATCTATCTATCTATCTATCTATCTATCTATCTATCTATCTCATATCTATCTATCTATCTATCTATCTATCTCATATCTATCTATCTCCTATCTATCTATCTATCTATCTCATATCTATCTATCTATCTATCTATCTCCTATCTATCTATCTATCTATCTATCTATCTATCTATCTATCTCAGATCTATCTATCTATCTATCTATCTCCTATCTATCTATCTATCTATCTATCTATCTATCTATCTATCTATCTATCTATCTATCTATCTATCTCCTATCTATCTATCTATCTCCTATCTATCTATCTCCTATCTATCTATCTATCTCAGATCTATCTATCTATCTATCTATCTATCTATCTCCTATCTATCTATCTATCTATCCATCTTTATCCTCAGTGTTGGAAAACTGGTACATTTCATATAAAATCTTTAGCGTCAGTTCAGTTTTAGACATAATCGATACAGATTTCCTGTGGAAGAAAACACTTGCGCCATTGACCTCTTCATAAAATGATGCACAAAACTCCACGTGGGGAATCGAATCCTTTAATAATTCTTGGTTACATTTGTGCAGCGTATAATTCATCAGACGGATCCGTATGGAATCTCTGCAGGGAGTAGACGGCATCTGATGCTGCATTCACCTATGGATTTATATACAGTCATGGCCAAAAGTTCTGAGAATGATACAAATGTTAATTACAAAGTCTCCGGCATCAGGTGTTATAATGGTAATTTGCATATTCTCCAGAATGTTATAAAGAGCAATCAGCTTAACAGCAATTCATTGCAAAGTCAATATTTGCCTAGAAAATGAACTTTTCCCCCAAAACACATTTCCCCTTCATTGCAGGCGCCTTAGGCGGAGCAGCGGCCATGGTGTCAGTGATGTCTCCAGTAACACAGGTGCGGGGGCTGATGGGGACAGGGCTGGGGACAATGTGTCAGGATTAAGTAACAATCACACCCCTGGACGCTTTACAAGGAGGCTGGTGCTTGGCATCATTGTTTCTCTTCTGTTACCCATGGTTATCTCTAAAGAACCACGTGCAGTCATCATTGCCCTGTACAAAACTGGCCGAACAGGGAAGAGTATCGCAGCGAGAAAGATGTCACCTCAGTCACCAATCTATCGCATCATCAAGGAATCCAAGGAGAGAGGCTCCATTGTTACCAAAAACTGGAGGCAGCCGGATGACATGAAGAGGATTCCCTGGATGACCCCATATTCCTTTCCAGGACCCTGGAAGTACGACCCCGGTTGTGCCTAGTAATAAGGTGATAACATGAAGAAGAGTTCCTGTACTGGAGGTTGAAGTGTGGAAATTGGCAGGAGAAATGATGACACAAGGAATGATGACATGTTGTGTCTGTCTATAGGACGGTTCATGTCTTGATAAGCCCCGCCCCTTCTGCTCCGCACTTTTCCCGGAGTTTTCCTTTTATCTCCCGTTTTGTGACAGCCTCTTGCAGAAAGAGAAGCTCAGCATATTTTGTGAAATCCCGGCGGTTTCTCTGTTCATCACTTTTTAATCTTTTTTGATTCCGCTTTAAACATTGGCATTAGACGCGGCGCACAGAACCTTTGATGAATTAATCAGAAGCTTTTTAGAAGTTGGAGCTGAAATCATCTGTGCAGGAACTCGGTAATGGTTTTCGATTCATCCTGAAAGACTCAAAAAGTTAAAAAGTACACAGTGACTGCACCAGCAGCAGAATAGTGAGTGCAGCTCTGGAGTATAATACAGGATGTAACTCAGGATCAGTACAGGATAAGTAATGTCATGTATGTACACAGTGACTGCACCAGCAGCAGAATAGTGAGTGCAGCTCTGGAGTATAATACAGGATGTAAATCAGGATCAGTACAGGATAAGTAATGTCATGTATGTACACAGTGACTGCACCAGCAGCAGAATAGTGAGTGCAGCTCTGGAGTATAATACAGGATGTAACTCAGGATCAGTACAGGATAAGTAATGTCATGTATGTACACAGTGACTGCACCAGCAGCAGAATAGTGAGTGCAGCTCTGGGGTATAATACAGGATGTAACTCAGGATCAGTACAGGATAAGTAATGTCATGTATGTACACAGTGACTGCACCAGCAGCAGAATAGTGAGTGCAGCTGTGGGGTATAATACAGGATGTAACTCAGGATCAGTACAGGATAAGTAATGTCATGTATGTACACAGTGACTGCACCAGCAGCAGAATAGTGAGTGCAGCTCTGGGGTATAATACAGGATGTAACTCAGGATCAGTACAGGATAAGTAATGTCATGTATGTACACAGTGACTGCACCAGCAGCAGAATAGTGAGTGCAGCTCTGGGGTATAATACAGGATGTAACTCAGGATCAGTACAGGATAAGTATTGTCATGTATGTACACAGTGACTGCACCAGCAGCAGAATAGTGAGTGCAGCTCTGGAGTATAATGCAGGATGTAACTCAGGATCAGTACAGGATAAGTAATGTCATGTATGTACACAGTGACTGCACCAGCAGCAGAATAGTGAGTGCAATCTCATTCTGCTGTGAACTGCTGACGGGTGTGGTTGTGTGCTGCTGAGCTCCTGCACCACCTGGTGGAAGACCAATCCACCCAGGCCTGCTCTCTCCTCCCCAGGGAGGGAGTGGGTTTCTGGGATGAGTGAGCCAGGAAAATCCCAGGCTTCTGCCTCCCGGACCAGGCCGGCGGGGGGCAGGAAAAGCCAGATACCGGCCAACATGGAGGGGGTGAGAAGATCTGCCCGAACCCAAGGACGCAGCGATGTGACCTCGGCTGCCACCCCCAAGACCCAGGGAAGCCGCAAGGTCTCCGAAACACAGAAGATCAAGGCAAGTAACATCAGCCTGAGTGCTCCTCCTGGAAAGCTGAGTGACTGTGCGGGAAAGTTGGGTGGTTCAGCTGGAAAGCTGGGTGCTCACGGAGGTGTGCAAAAAGCATGGGGACACCTAAAGGCCCGGGAGTCTGCTACCATCTATGGCTCCCGGATTGCTGAGCACCTCCGTGAGTACGAGGAAGCTGGCAAGGCGATGAATAGGCTCCAGGAGGAGATAAGGGAGACCTTGGCCCTAGCGGGGGTGGCTACACAGAAGAAAAAGTCTGATCTTCTTAACACCATTGACAGACTTAAAGCCGAGGTCACCGCTCTGCAGGAAAAACGACGGTTGATCCGGGAGCACAGCGGTCCGTTCAGGGAAAAGTTGGAGAACGACGCCAGATTTAATGACATGCGCCAGGAGAAGCTGAGAAAGCTGAAGGGGCTTGAGATCCAGGCGGATGAAGGCGATGGCGATGATGAGGAGGATGAGGAAGACCTGCCGTGTCCGTCTGGTGGCCTGCACCAACACCAGCAGGCCTCGCACGACAGGCTGCCTGCAGAGCAAGCGCCATTACCATCAGGCTGCGGCTCTGCCAACCTGGAGGAGGAAAGTGATGACAGCGGCCAGGGGGGGGCGCTAATGGCTCAGATCCGTCAGCTTGAGTCCCCAGTTCACCTCCAAAACTTCTCCTTCGGCGATGAGATCCCGGATGACGACCTAAAGAGAAAGAAGAGAGCCAAGAAGACCAAGGCGTCTCAGGAGGTGAATCTGGTGTTTCGTCCCCTCCCTGTTCCCTCCGGGCGGGCAGCAGTGTCAGCCTGTCGTGTAGGCCCCGTTGCCCAGCCCAGCACGAATCCTGCAGTGGACTCGGTGCCAGTGTGCGGGGAGATTGCAAAGCCACGTTCCATCATGGCGCAGAGCACCAGCCTTGTTTGTAGTAGCAAGGATGGTGCAGGGAAGGCATCGGCCGAAAGGCCGGACAGTGAGGGCGATCCAGCAGGTCCTGGTACTGTGCGCTGCCCCCCAGTGGGAGGGGGGGGTGGCCCTGTGCCAGGGGCAGTGGCGGTGGCTCCTGTGGCCCCTAGCGCTGTGGCTGTTGCTTGCTCCGGTAAGCAGCGGCAGTGTGATGTGGCTGCTGGGGCTTGTAGTGCGGCGCCTCCCAAGCGTCCTGTGCAGCCTGCAGGAAAGGGCGCAGGAAAAGTTTTATTTTGCATTGGATCATCTGACCCAGGAGATGGTAACAAGAGACTGTCCGGACTTCATAAAGAAAAGAGACCTCATGCATCTAGCGAGCAGCGGTGCTCAAACATTAAAACTGCGGGACAACAAGGGGTTAATGCCAATGAGGCAGAGGGCACAAGTAAGATCGGGGTTGGAGCTGCCTCTTCTCAGGCTGTATCAGCTATGGAGGTGGCTCTACCCCCAGTGTCCAGTGACGCCGAGGCAACCCCAGGTCCTCCTGGCCCAGCTGGTGTGAGTGATGCAAGGAAGCGAGGCAGTATTGTACATAGTGTGGTGAATGGTGCTGAGGGGGGTGATCCTGGTGTGCGTGCTGGACCATCTGCACCCCCAGTGGTAGCCGCTCCCATAAGGAGCTATGCGAGTGTCACCGCTGGGGCAAGTGGGGTTAACTCCTTGTCTCCTGGCTCTGGGAATAGCGTTTTGCAAAGGCGTCTTCTGGAGGCTCTCAGGAGAGGGGAAAAGTCAATCAATGTAGAGGGGAGAGAGGTTGATCTGTCCTTCTGGACAGACAGGCATGGCCTGGCAGCCTTCCAAGAGAAAAGGGGGGGAGAGACTGTATGGTCTTTACCCACAAGTGGGCCCGGAGCTGCCCGTAGGAATGTGGTTCGTCTTCGCTGGAGGGGCAGTGACGCATGCCCACCCAGGTCAAGGGTGGTGGAGCTCCTCCTGAAGATGAACTTCAGGGCTAGTGACATCTTTGCCCTGATACATCCTTATGGTACTCCGGAGTTCGATGTCAGCTTTGTTCGGCCGGAGGGCTTAGAGCTCTTCTGGTCGAATTATGAGCTGGCAAAGAACGAGCCCGCATGGCGAGACTTTGCTGTGCAAGCAGTGTCTCGCCAAAACGCAGTCAAGAAAGTGACCGTTTTGACCCGTAACGAGTCACTTTCTTGCATGGACATCATGACGTGGCTCAGTCGTTATGGCGAAGTAGTTCAGGTACCTCAGAAAAACCGCGATGAATTTGGCATTTGGTCTGGGGCCTGGACCTTCATGATGAAGTTGAAGTGTTCAGCCGGCACAGTCGCCCACATTCCTTCTTCAGCCTTTTTTGGGCGGGACAGAATCCTGATTTTCTACCAGGGGCAGCCGAAGGTCTGTCACAGGTGCGGTGACCCCACCCACTTTAGCGCCAGCTGCCAAGTGCAGAAGTGCGCTTTGTGTGGTGGGCTAGGTCATCTCGCTGCATCCTGTAAGGACATTAGGTGTAACCTGTGTGGTGAGCTCGGTCACCCTTTCAGCCGTTGTCCTCGCTCCTTTGCCAATGCGGTTGTGACCCCAGTGGAGGAGAGCCATGAGGTTGCTTCTGCTGGGGAAGGTACCAGCAGAGGTGGAGGAGCTGAGGGGCCTGTGAAGAAAAGTAAGAATAAGTCATCTTCTCAGTTGAGGCGGCTTGAAGCCAGACAAAAAGGGAGAGAGCTGGGGAAGCCTCAGGTTGCTGGGGTGACCCTTGGTCCTTCCTCAGAGGCTGGTCTTGCTACTGAGGCCCTGAGGGATGATGAGTTGGATGAGGAGGTCAGGAGGATGGAGCGCGAGAAAGGTGCCATGTCCTCCACGTCCTCCCATTATGAGAGTATGGATGAGGATAACAGGATTTGGCTAGAAAATAAGCGCAAGCAGAAAAAGAAAAAACGCGGCGTATCTAAGGTACCTAAGGAAGGGAAAACTTCCTCCCCTCTGGTTGAGCTTTCCAACCGGTTCCTCACCCTCGATGAGATCGCCTCCTCGGAAGGAGAGGCTGAGGGTGGGGTTCTGGAGGTGGCGGCGGAGCAGCCTGCAGGGGGCGCCGAGTCTCTATCCTCTGGGGATGCTGGGTCCTCAGAGTGGGAGACTGACTCAGAGTCAGGAGACAAGGACGAAGGAGAGGGTGGTCCGGGTGGGTCCTTGGGGGCCAGTAATAACATGGACACCTCAATTTCGTTAAAAAGAAGTTGCCCCAATTCTGATGGTAAAAGGGAAAAGGGATCATCCTCAGAGGAGAGTCGGGGGAAGGGAAATGGAAAGAAAAAAGCCGTCTAACTCAATCACTCATGATGGCGGCACCCACTCCGTTGACGCTGGCGTCCATTAATGTCGCCAGCATTAAGTCTGATGCGGCTAGATTTGCGGCCTTTGATTTTCTCGGCCGTGTTGAAGCCGACATTTTATTTTTGCAGGAGACCAGGCTGCCAGATTTGGCGGCCGTGTTTAAAGCTAAGAGGGAATGGAGACACGGGCCTTCCTATTGGTCTCTTGCGGCCGAGCCGTATAGCGGAGTGGCGGTCCTTTTTACCGCACCGGTAGAATGCCGACGAGTTATTGAGTTAGAAATGGGGAGGTGCCTGATCCTGGATGTCCTCATGAAGGGACAAGAACTTCGCCTAATTAACATCTATGGTCCCCAGTCCAAGTGGGACAGGAAGTGTCTCTTTATGAGGATCAAGCCCTACCTTTTTACAAGTCGGCAGGTGGTCTTTGGAGGGGACTTCAATGCTGTCACGAGGTCCCAGGATAGGGGAGGTTCCAGAGACAAGCTGACTTATGATAGCGTCGCTCTTAATAGCATAGCTAGTGAGGCTCGCCTGGTGGATGTCCACATCCGGCACACCCCAGGCCACGCGGGGTTCACATATTATAGGGGTAGCTGCAGGTCTAGAATAGACAGGTTTTATTTAAAGGAGGAAGCCATCTCTTCAGCAGTGTCCGTTGTTGAGGTGGAATTCTCCGATCACTGTCTAATTTTGTTTTCTCTGAATGTTACAGAGACCCCCCGGATGGGAAGAGGCTACTGGAAGCTCAATTCGTCCCTCCTGGAGGAAGCGGAGATCAGACAATCCTTTGAGGACTTTCTTCAGAGCCAGGTACTATTGCTGGGCCTTTGTAGCAGTAAGTCAGAGTGGTGGGAGATGCTCAAGAAAAGGGTGGCGAGATTCTTCCGCCAGCTCTCGAGCCTCAGGAGCCTGGACAGGTACCGCCTGTATCAGGGCCTGAGGAGGAAACTCGAGCATCTCGTCTCGACTGGAGGTAGTCGTGAGGACATCTCCAGAGTGAAATCCTTGCTGAAGAGGTGTCAGTACAATAGACACGCATCTTTGGTTTTTGAGAGGGATTACGGGAAATACCGCTCGCCCGACCCTTACAGAAACTGCAAGATGTCAGTGAATGGTAAAGTTGTCACGGGACTGGTTGACAGTACGGGATCCCTGAAAAGGTCCAGATCAGGGATTCTGGAGGTCGTCAGATCCTTCTACTCACACCTCTTGGGCAGGAAGGATCTAGATCGGGATGTGATGTCGGCTTTCCTGGCTGAAACTGTCCCTGAGCCAGGAGTAGACCCCTCTCTTGATGTTTTGACAGAGATGATCAGGGAAGAGGAAGTCAGCCTGGCGATTGAAGGGCTCGCCCTCAAGAAATCGCCGGGTCCGGATGGCTTAACATCCGAGTTTTATAAGACCTTTAAGGACGCCTTGGTTCCCCTCTTGACTGAGGTATTCAATGAGTGTCTTTCCTCGGGCGCTCTGCCGAAGTCAATGAGGAGGTCTGCCCTGATCATCCTGTCAAAGGGTAAGGACCGATCTCGTATTGAGAACTGGCGTCCCATAGCGCTTCTCAATACGGACAGAAAGGTTTTGGCAAAGGTGCTGTTTAATCGGCTGGTGCAGTTTGCGCCCCGGCTCCTTTCGGGGACCCAGCACTGCTCTGTTCCAGGCCGCAGTACATTTAGTGCTGTGCTTTGTGTCCGGGAGGCAGTGGAGCAGGGCAGGGCTGGTAACTGGAAGGGGTACTTGCTGTCCTTGGATCAGGCAAAAGCGTTTGATCGGGTTAACCACGAGTACCTCTGGTCTGTCCTTCTGAGGTATGGCCTGCCGGGGGAGTTTGTCAATTGGCTAAAGGTTTTGTATGCAGGGGCAGAGAGTTTCCCGCTTGTGAACGGTTGGATTGGCCGCTCTTTTGAGGTTGGGTCTGGTGTTCGCCAGGGTTGTCCTCTGAGCCCACTTTTATACGTGTTCGCGATTGACCCATTCCTTAGGAGGGTTGATCGTGGGCCGTTGGTGGGAGTCGGGATGGACCAGGCGGCACCGGAAGCCACTCTAAGGGTGGTAGCGTATGCCGATGATGTCACCGTTTTTGTGTCCTCGAGAGGGGAGGCGCAATGGGTGATGTCAGAGGTTGACCGCTACTCAGAGGCTTCTGGGTCCAAGATCAACCGGGATAAGTGTGAGAGTCTCTGGCTGGGAGAGGGAGGTCCAGGCTTTGATCTCCCGGACACTCTTCCAGGGCCCCAGGACTCTGCCAAAGTTCTCGGCATCGAATTTGGCCAGGGGGATTACCCCATGCAAAACTGGGACGGCAGGCTTAAGATCGCTGCTCAGAGGGTGGACCAGTGGAAGGGTTGGTCTTTGACCCTCAGAGAAAGGGTTAACCTGATCAAAACTTACCTGCTCCCATTGCTCATTTATCTGGGCAGTGTGTGCATGTTGCCAGAACCCCTCTGGACTCGGGTCTACAGTCTGTTCTTCCAGCTGTTATGGGGGAATAGGCTGAACCTAATCAAGAGGGAGGTTACTTACCGCACGAGGAGACAAGGAGGGTTGTGTATGGTCAACCCTGTGGTGTTCCTAGTGAATACCTTTCTTAAGATCAATGTAGCAAACCTCTGGAAAGAGAGGGCTCCTCCGTGGGTGTACTCCTGCAGGGGATGGTTTAGGCCTTTCTTCCAGGAATGGGAGACAGGAGGGCAAGTGAAGGATCTCCGTACACCGCATGGGCATCTTCCGGCTTACGCTACCCCGGTTCTGAAGGTGATTCGCCGGTGGGGTCTGGGAATGTGGGAGATCAGGACCATGTCGAGGAAAGTCCTTGACAAGAGGGTTCTGTGGACCCATTTCCAGAAGCCTCTGGCCCTCAGGGATTGCCCAAGTCGGGATCTGGGGGTGGGTTGAGTTTATTGAATTCTATCCGGATCCCCTTGAAGTTTTGGGACGTGACTTGGCGCTGCTTCCATGGAAAGCTGTGTGTGAGGGACAATCTGAAGTGTAGGAGCTCTGAGGAAAGGGGTTGTCCCCGGGAGGAGTGCGGTGGCCTGCTGGAGAGCATGGACCACTTCCTGCTTCAGTGCCCCTTTAACACAGAGGTGTACAACCGGGTGGGCGCTTCCATCCATTGGCCCGGGTTGGCCGGTCTCTCCTATGCGGAGTGGGCCTATGGAGCATTCAGAGGCCTGGGTGGCCGGGACCGATGCACGTTATTTCTAGTTAGCCTAGTGGTCAGGTACCACACGTGGAACGCACGGTGCTTAGTGTCGACGCAGCGTAAAATCCTCCCAGTGGATGAGGTGGTTAGGAACATTCTGGGTGACCTGGTGAAGGTGCGCTCTCTGGAGTATGAGAGGCTGGGCACGGGGAGGGCCTCTCTCCTTTGGAGGGGGTTCTCCTTTAGTGTCCCTTAGTCTGTCATCTCCGCTCCTGGTGTTGGGCTGATGCTGACACTGTAGATTTTTGTTTTGTATCTGAGGTTATAGTGATGTAGGGCTTGCAGGCGCCGAACCTGGGCTTTATGTGGTTTTGATATATGTTGATATGTTTAATGTGTTTGTATCTTGTGTACAGTGTGTATATAGTTATATGTAGTTATAGTTCTTGTGTGTATATAGGTTGGTTTTGGGGTGTTGGTGTTAGGGTGTTAGGTTGGGAGGGGGGTGGACGGGACTTGGACTGTACGATCCTGGGCACTGGTCTGGACTATATAGCGCGGACTTTGGACGTTAGACCAGTGTCTGGGGGGGGGGGGGGGGAGGGTGATGGGCGTGGGATTTAGTTAGTTATATTTTATGTTATTTATTGTTATTAATGTTATTTCCGTTATATTCATTGTTATTTCTGTGTTTATTTATTGTTTATTTATTTATGTGTATTTTGCTGTGTATTTTGATATAAAAAAAAATAAAAAAAAATTAGGTGGTGGGACTGGGTGAAGGTTTTGTTTGTTTTCATGCTGAGTGTGTGGTGTGTGTGTGGCTGGGCCAGGAGGTTTTGTAAGTTTATTTTCGTTTATATTTGTTCTTTTGTAATTCTTTTGCCAGAAGTTATGGCTTCATTTATGTTTATTATTGTTATGTTTTTCACTTTTATATAAAATAAAAGATTTACAGGATGTAACTCAGGATCAGTACAGGATAAGTAATGTCATGTATGTACACAGTGACTGCACCAGCAGCAGAATAGTGAGTGCAGCTCTGGAGTATAATACAGGATGTAACTCAGGATCAGTACAGGATAAGTAATGTCATGTATGTACACAGTGACTGCACCAGCAGCAGAATAGTGAGTGCAGCTCTGGAGTATAATACAGGATGTAACTCAGGATCAGTACAGGATAAGTAATGTCATGTATGTACACAGTGACTGCACCAGCAGCAGAATAGTGAGTGCAGCTCTGGGGTATAATAAACGATGTAACGCAGGATCAGTACAGGATAAGTAATGTCATGTATGTACACAGTGACTGCACCAGCAGCAGAATAGTGAGTGCAGCTCTGCAGTATAATACAGGATGTAACTCAGGATCAGTACAGGATAAGTAATGTCATGTATGTACACAGTGACTGCACCAGCAGCAGAATAGTGAGTGCAGCTCTGGCGTATAATACTGGATGTAACTCAGGATCAGTACAGGATAAGTAATGTCATGTATGTACACAGTGACTGCACCAGCAGCAGAATAGTGAGTGCAGCTCTGGGGTATAATACAGGATGTAACTCAGGATCAGTACAGGATAAGTAATGTCATGTATGTACACAGTGACTGCACCAGCAGCAGAATAGTGAGTGCAGCTCTGGGGTATAATACAGGATGTAACTCAGGATCAGTACAGGATAAGTAATGTCATGTATGTACTCAGTGACTGCACCAGCATCAGAATAGTGAGTGCAGCTGTGGGGTATAATACAGGATGTAACTCAGGATAAGTACAGGGTACAGTAGAATAGTGAGTGCAGCTCTGAGACATGTTCCCTCTAAGCACCACCTCATGGATGCCCAATCTCCTTTCTAAAACATATGAAACCTTCTCCTGATATATTATGGATTCGCATCTATAAGTCATCTGAGGATTGTGTAACAATAGATGAAATTCCGGCAGCCGGGAGGAAGATGCAGATATAACAATGTAAACGTCTCTGCTGATTAAAACTGATGCCAGAAAAGCAGATTCACAATTCTCGCTTTCATAAATTTTGTAGATGACACCCCCCCCCACCCCCCACTTTGAGTAAATTCTGAGGGTGCGAGGACAGTACAGAGCGGTCACCTCAGGCTTCCCTGTGTGTAGTGTCAGGTAGCTGCACGTAAAGCCTAAACTATTTAGTCAACCAAAGTGACGGCATCTGTCAAGGACAATTAAATGCTTAGAATTTTTTTTTAAGTTCATTTTTTTAATTTGTTTTCAAGAAATCAGCCGCAACGTCGCGTTACAGAACAATTAGTATTTGTCAGGTTGGAATCAATTAGACAGAAGACAAAGATTTTTGGATGTATTCAGGATATTCACACAATGTGGGGGAGATTTCTTCTGTATCCATAGAAGAAGAGGTGAAGGGGAGTCACAAAGATTATATTTCCCTAACTGAAGTAACTGGGTCACAGAGCAGCCCGGAGAGTGGGGGTCCACCACTAAGAACATGGTCCAGGAATGATGTGGTGGGTCCATGAATGATGTGGTGGGTCCATGAATGATGTGGTGGGTCCATGAATGACGTGGTGGATCCATGAATGACGTGGTGGGTCCATGAATGATGTGGTGGGTCCCTGAATGATGTGGTGGGTCCATGAATGATGTGGTGGGTCCATGAATGACGTGGTGGGTCCATGAATGATGTGGTGGGTCTATGAATGATGTGGTGGGTCCATGAATGATGTGGTGGGTCCAGGAATGATGTGGTGGGTCCATGAATGATGTGGTGGGTCCATGAATGATGTGGTGGATCCATGAATGATGTGGTGGGTCCAGGAATGATGTGGTGGGTCCATGAATGATGTGGTGGGTCCATGAATGATGTGGTGGGTCCAGGAATGATGTGGTGGGTCCATGAATGATGTGGTGGGTCCATGAATGATGTGGTGGGTCCATGAATGATGTGGTGGATCCATGACTGATGTGGTGGGTCCATGAATGATGTGGTGGGTCCATGAATGATGTGGTGGATCCATGACTGATGTGGTGGGTCCATGAATGATGTGGTGGGTCCATGAATGATGTGGTGGGTCCATGAATGATGTGGTGGGTCCATGAATGATGTGTTGGGTCCATGAATGATGTGTTAGGTCCATGACTGATGTGGTGGATCCATGACTGATGTGGTGGGTCCATGAATGATTTGGTGGATCCATGAATGATGTGGTGGTTCCATGAATGATGTGGTGGTTCCATGAATGATGTGGTGGATCCATGACTGATGTGGTGGGTCCATGAATGATGTGGTGGATCCATGAATGATGTGGTGGGTCCATGAATGATGTGGTGGGTCCATGAATGATGTGGTGGGTCCATGAATGATGTGGTGGATCCATGACTGATGTGGTGGGTCCATGAATGATGTGGTGGGTCCATGAATGATGTGGTGGATCCATGACTGATGTGGTGGGTCCATGAATGATGTGGTGGGTCCATGAATGATGTGGTGGGTCCATGAATGATGTGGTGGGTCCATGAATGATGTGTTGGGTCCATGAATGATGTGTTAGGTCCATGACTGATGTGGTGGATCCATGACTGATGTGGTGGGTCCATGAATGATTTGGTGGATCCATGAATGATGTGGTGGTTCCATGAATGATGTGGTGGTTCCATGAATGATGTGGTGGATCCATGACTGATGTGGTGGGTCCATGAATGATGTGGTGGATCCATGAATGATGTGGTGGGTCCATGAATGATGTGGTGGGTCCATGAATGATGTGTTGGGTCCATGAATGATGTGTTGGGTCCATGAATGATGTGGTGGGTCCATGAATGATGTGGTGGGTCCATGAATGATTTGGTGGATCCATGAATGATGTGGTGGTTCCATGAATGATATGGTGGGTCCATGAATGATGTGGTGGGTCCATGAATGATGTGGTGGATCCATGAATGATGTGGTGGGTCCATGAATGATGTGGTGGGTCCATGAATGATGTGGTTTGTCCATGAATGATGTGTTGGGTCCATGAATGATGTGGTGGGTCCATGAATGATGTGGTGGGTCCATGAATGATGTGGTGGGTCCATGAATGATTTGGTGGTTCCATGAATGATATGGTGGGTCAATGAATGATGTGGTGGATCCATGACTGATGTGGTGGGTCCATGAATGATGTGGTGGGTCCATGAATGATGTGGTGGATCCATGACTGATGTGGTGGGTCCATGAATGATGTGGTGGGTCCATGAATGATGTGGTGGGTCCATGAATGATTTGGTGGATCCATGAATGATGTGGTGGTTCCATGAATGATATGGTGGGTCCATGAATGATGTGGTGGGTCCATGAATGATGTGGTGGATCCATGAATGATGTGGTGGGTCCATGAATGATGTGGTGGGTCCATGAATGATGTGGTTTGTCCATGAATGATGTGTTGGGTCCATGAATGATGTGGTGGGTCCATGAATGATGTGGTGGGTCCATGAATGATGTGGTGGGTCCATGAATGATTTGGTGGTTCCATGAATGATATGGTGGGTCAATGAATGATGTGGTGGATCCATGACTGATGTGGTGGGTCCATGAATGATGTGGTGGGTCCATGAATGATGTGGTGGATCCATGACTGATGTGGTGGGTCCATGAATGATGTGGTGGGTCCATGAATGATGTGGTGGGTCCATGAATGATGTGGTTTGTCCATGAATGATGTGTTGGGTCCATGAATGATGTGGTGGGTCCATGAATGATGTGGTGGGTCCATGAATGATGTGGTGGGTCCATGAATGATTTGGTGGTTCCATGAATGATATGGTGGGTCAATGAATGATGTGGTGGGTCCATGAATGATGTGGTGGATCCATGAATGATGTGGTGGGTCCATGAATGATGTGGTGGGTCCATGAATGATGTGGTGGGTCCATGAATGATGTGTTGGGTCCATGAATGATGTGGTGGGTCCATGAATGATGTGGTGGGTCCATGAATGATTTGGTGGATCCATGAATGATGTGGTGGTTCCATGAATGATATGGTGGGTCCATGAATGATGTGGTGGGTCCATGAATGATGTGGTGGATCCATGAATGATGTGGTGGATCCATGAATGATGTGGTGGGTCCATGAATGATGTGGTTTGTCCATGAAGGTAGTGGAAAGGAGGACAAATGATGGAAAGGGCCATATAGACTACAACAATGCCAACCAAACTCAACAACTTGGGAAAAATTGTACAACGTTCTGATGAGCATGAGGACATCCCAACATTCTTCTTCTAACACAGGAAGACAAGCAGGTCAACCAGACGTCTAAGACTGGAGAACAAGCAGGTGCCATTGGAGAACACTTGGACTTGGAGATTAAACACGACCACTTGATCTTTTAGTCTCAATGAAGTTGACAATTCTCCCCTTCCCACCATTGTTCTGACTCTTGAGAATTTTTCTGAATCCCCTCACGACATCAGTCCTGCTCTAGTGTGATCCCAAGATTCAGTCCTACAAGCAGTAGGATGAGGCTGTTGAATGTCACCAGTCCCTTTGCTTTCATTGGAGATTCTTGGAAGAAGATCCCTCTTCCGATTGAAGACACATGGAAATTATAGGTTATAAAAAATGGCCTTCTGAGAGAGTTTTGGTTGGTAGTTGGGTTTGGCCGGAAGTTCTTGGGAAGTTCTCCTTTAGTTAGGACAACGAGATTTTCTAGGAGTGTAGGTTTTTTCCAGGGTTCACCACCCAAGACATGATGGTTTTAGCCTTTGAATCTTCCCCCACCAAAAAATTAACCTATTGATTTTCCATTTATAATTGATTTATGATCCCAGAAAAAAAAAGCCAATACTGACCAGCCGAATAAAGATTAGCAGATCAATCTCTGTCCAGATATCTGCTGTTTTCACCTTGTATGATTGTGTTGACCTTGAACACCATAATCAGTTGTGGTAGATCTTCTGAATGTCTACAGGCCATGTGGATGAAGTCTTTGTGGACCAAGACTCATTTAGATCTTCTAGAAACTATTGTGTGGACTCAACTAAGCATCTACATAAATATCTACCTCCTAAGTGGCTTTAGCATTGGCAGTTGTAGGTGACCCTTGATGTAGATGGTCATTCAGGTTCTTCTCAGTAGTGCAGCCTCAGGCTATATACCTGTAACTTATAATGATCATATTGTGGTCTGCAAGTCAAATATCAAAAAATGAATTTCATATTTTTTATCTATGATCCCGGGATCAGGGCGTAAGGTACTCAGGTCATGTCATCCTATAGAAGCCAATCCCAATGGTTTACAAAGCTCTGGACGTAGTTGGATGTTTGTCACTTTAAGATGTACTCATACTCCACAGTGAAGCAACCACAGATGGCCCAGAACCCTGCCAACCCTGGGAGCTCTATCAAATCACATTTTTGCAGGGAAGACTTCAGCTCTTAAACGGCCTCAATGGGTCCAAGGTGATCTCCATTTTACTAAATAGATAAATGTGATGCTGCTGCTAGGGAATGGACAATAAGATGGAAAGCTCAGCTATCCCTACCTGCCTGACTATCCTTTTCTAGGTGGTAGGTAACAACTGGTCAATGTTCCCTTCCAGCACCAAAGTGGAAACACAGAGACAAAAACAGGACAATCGAAACCCAGAAGAAGGGTGGTACAAATACAGTTCAAAACCAAGAGGACAATGCAGTACAGAATCAGGAGACAAAAGGATCAAAGGAAAGTCCAGAAAAAGTCCAGAAAATGCTTGCAATAATAATAAAAATTCTTTATTTATATAGAGCACACAGATTACACATGCGCTGCACAGAGTTTGCCAAATTGGTCTCTGTCCCCATGGGGCTCACAATCTAATCTACCTACCAGTATGTTTTGGAGTGTGGGAGGAAACCGAAGGACCTGGAGGAAACCCACAAAAACACAGAGATGACCCCGGGACTTGAACCCAGGTCCCCAGTGCTGCAAGGCTGAGGTGCTAACCACTGAGCCACTGTGCTGCTCATAAAGCTCCAAGGAAGACTCATAGCAAGCACTGGGATGTGGGCAGACACTCCTGTTCCAAAGAGTGCTTGGATCTGTCTCCTGACACCCAGACAAACCAGACTAGCAGTGGAGGAATGTGAGAGGAGCAGGTATCTGTCCATTACAGCGCACTTAACTGACTGCAGCCCAGAAAAAAGTCAACAGGAGACAGGCAGGTGTGCTGGAAATCAATGCAGAGAGTCAGGAATGGAATAAGGCAGTGTTCAGACTAGTGCAGGACAGAATGTATAAAATCACAGTCTGCTGCGCAACTTCTGCAGTACTTCAGAGACATTACAATGAACTTTTTCCTTCTGAACCTTCCCTTTAAGAGCCAAGTTACTGTCTCTAAGCCACTTCTTTGATTCCCTCTTTTCTGCCTTCTTTGATAGCTTTGTGTTGTCCTATACGATCTTCGCTGAGCGCCTCTTCTTCGAGACGCGTCCTATACCCTCTGGAGAAATATACATCCCAAATGCAAAGAAAATATAAAAATAGCAAAAAAATAAAATAAAAAATACAATGTAAAAGCAAAATGGCTAATGACTTCCTCGGGGAGACTTTGCTGTGGAGCGTGACGTCACGGCATTGCCCTAGTTTAGTGTCTGCGGAGGCTTTCAGACTGTGCGCCGCACCAGGGATGGATGAACTTTAGGTTTTCTTTTTTCTCCGGGTCCTTCTTTGGTATCTGGGAGCTCGGCAGCTGCGCCCGAGGACCTCGCGGAGACGCGGGAGCTTAAAGGAGGACGCCGAGGTCAAGGAGACTCCTTGAAATAGGCGCTGGGAGGCAGCCGGGGGAGGTGGCGGAGGACATTTGTCATTCATTAGCAAGTCCTATGTCCCAGGGAGACTCCTTAAAGGGGCTTCATTGTCACAGACTGTAAGAAGTGGGACATCTCCTCTAAGGCCAAAGAGGTCGAAGTTCTTAAAGGAGAAGCCACAATTCTGCAACTTTTTAAAATCTTAAAGTTACAAATGTAATAACTATGTGACAAAACTTATCATATGTCCTGGATTTTCTCAGGGGGTTCCTGTGGTGTACAGCGTCCCCCATTATAAGGCAGCCGCTCCTGTCCCACCCTCTATACAGATGATAGAGGAGATATCTTCTCTCCTATTATACAGCAGTGCCTCCTGCTTTACTGTGCCCCTATCCTGCCCCCCTCTATGCTGTTCCCCATCTTACTCCCTGTATAAAGCCCCCGAGCTACTCTGTGCCCACTATCCTGAACCGTTCTATACAGCACCCCCCATTATACAGCTCGTCCCCCTCTTCATGACTGATTTTTAAGTACAACACTCACTCTCTCTACATTCCAGACTGTAACTTTAACAACGGATACAGGCAGTTTATCTGCAGCTCACACATTCAGCTATTTCTATCACTGCCAATGTGATAACAAGCCTGATGTCATGGAGATCAGGGGAAGTGCTGCCAGACCCTCCTGACCGCTGTCCTGGAGATCAGGGGAAGCGCTGCCAGACCCCCCTGACCACTGTCCTGGAGATCAGGGGAAGCGCTGCCAGACCCTCCTGACCGATGTCCTGGAGATCAGGGGAAGCGCTGCCAGACCCTCCTGACCGCTGTCCTGGAGATCGGGGGAAGCGCTGCCAGACCCTCCTGACCACTGTTCTGGAGATCAGGGGAAGCGCTGCCAGACCCTCCTGACCACTGTCCTGGAGATCAGGGGAAGCGCTGCCAGACCCTCCTAACCGATGTCCTGGAGATCAGAGAAAGCGCTGCCAGACCCTCCTGCCCACTGTCCTGGAGGTCAGGGGAAGCGCTGCAAGACCCTCCTGACCGCTGTCCTGGAGATCAAGGAAAGCACTGCCAGACCCTCCTGACCGCTGTCCTGGAGATCAGGGGAAGTGCTGCCAGACCCTCCTGACCGCTGTCCTGGAGATCAGGGGAAGTGCTGCCAGACCCTCCTGACCGCTGTCCTGGAGATCAGGGGAAGCGCTGCCAGACCCTCCTGACCACTGTCCTGGAGATCAGGGGAAGTGCTGCCAGACCCTCCTGACCGCTGTCCTGGAGATCAGGGGAAGCGCTGCCAGACCCACCTGACCACTGTCCTGGAGATCAGGGGAAGTGCTGCCAGACCCTCCTGACCGCCGTCCTGGAGATCAAGGGGAAGCGCTGCCAGACCCTCCTGACCACTGTCCTGGAGATCAGGGGAAGCGCTGCCAGACCCTCCTGACCGCTGACCTGGAGATCAGGGGAAGCGCTGCCAGACCCTCCTGACCGCTGTCCTGGAGATCAGGGGAAGCGCTGCCAGACCCTCCTGACTGATGTCCTGGAGATCAGGGGAAGCGCTGCCAGACCCTCCTGACCGCTGACCTGGAGATCAGGGGAAGCGCTGCCAGACCCTCCTGACCACTGTCCTGGAGATCAGGGGAAGCGCTGCCAGACCCTCCTGACTGATGTCCTGGAGATCAGGGGAAGCGCTGCCAGACCCTCCTGACCGATGTCCTGGAGATCAGGGGAAGCGCAGCCAGACCCTCCTGACCGATGTCCTGGAGAACAGGGGAAGCGCTGCCAGACCCTCCTGACCACTGTCCTGGAGATCAGGGGAAGCGCTGCCAGACCCTCCTGACCACTGTCCTGGAGATCAGGGGAAGTGCTGCCAGACCCTCCTGACCGCTGTCCTGGAGATCAGGGGAAGCTGCCAGACCCTCCTGACCGCTGTCCTGGAGATCGGGGGGGCTGAATGCTGCCAGACCCTCCTGACCGCTGTCCTGGAGATCAGGGGAAGCGCTGCCAGACCCTCCTGACCGCTGTCCTGGAGATCGGGGGGGCTGAATGCTGCCAGACCCTCCTGACCGCTGTCCTGGAGATCAGGGGAAGCGCTGCCATACCCTCCTGACCGCTATCCTGGAGATCAGGGGAAGCGCTGCCAGACCCTCCTGACCGCTGTCCTGGAGATGGGGGGAAGCGCTGCCAGACCCTCCTGACCACTGTTCTGGAGATCAGGGGAAGCGCTGCCAGACCCTCCTGACCACTGTCCTGGAGATCAGGGGAAGCGCTGCCAGACCCTCCTAACCGATGTCCTGGAGATCAGAGAAAGCGCTGCCAGACCCTCCTGCCCACTGTCCTGGAGGTCAGGGGAAGCGCTGCAAGACCCTCCTGACCGCTGTCCTGGAGATCAAGGAAAGCACTGCCAGACCCTCCTGACCGCTGTCCTGGAGATCAGGGGAAGTGCTGCCAGACCCTCCTGACCGCTGTCCTGGAGATCAGGGGAAGCGCTGCCAGACCCTCCTGACCACTGTCCTGGAGATCAGGGGAAGTGCTGCCAGACCCTCCTGACCGCTGTCCTGGAGATCAGGGGAAGCGCTGCCAGACCCACCTGACCACTGTCCTGGAGATCAGGGGAAGTGCTGCCAGACCCTCCTGACCGATGTCCTGGAGAACAGGGGAAGCGCTGCAAGACCCTCCTGACCGATGTCCTGGAGATCAGAGAAAGCGCTGCCAGACCCTCCTGCCCACTGTCCTGGAGGTCAGGGGAAGCGCTGCAAGACCCTCCTGACCGCTGTCCTGGAGATCAAGGAAAGCACTGCCAGACCCTCCTGACCGCTGTCCTGGAGATCAGGGGAAGTGCTGCCAGACCCTCCTGACCGCTGTCCTGGAGATCAGGGGAAGTGCTACCAGACCCTCCTGACCGCTGTCCTGGAGATCAGGGGAAGCGCTGCCAGACCCTCCTGACCACTGTCCTGGAGATCAGGGGAAGTGCTGCCAGACCCTCCTGACCGCTGTCCTGGAGATCAGGGGAAGCGCTGCCAGACCCACCTGACCACTGTCCTGGAGATCAGGGGAAGTGCTGCCAGACCCTCCTGACCGCCGTCCTGGAGATCAGGGGAAGCGCTGCCAGACCCTCCTGACCACTGTCCTGGAGATCAGGGGAAGCGCTGCCAGACCCTCCTGACCGCTGACCTGGAGATCAGGGGAAGCGCTGCCAGACCCTCCTGACCGCTGTCCTGGAGATCAGGGGAAGCGCTGCCAGACCCTCCTGACTGATGTCCTGGAGATCAGGGGAAGCGCTGCCAGACCCTCCTGACCGCTGACCTGGAGATCAGGGGAAGCGCTGCCAGACCCTCCTGACCACTGTCCTGGAGATCAGGGGAAGCGCTGCCAGACCCTCCTGACTGATGTCCTGGAGATCAGGGGAAGCGCTGCCAGACCCTCCTGACCGATGTCCTGGAGATCAGGGGAAGCGCAGCCAGACCCTCCTGACCAATGTCCTGGAGATCAGGGGAAGCGCTGCCAGACCCTCCTGACCGATGTCCTGGAGAACAGGGGAAGCGCTGCAAGACCCTCCTGACCACTGTCCTGGAGATCAGGGGAAGCGCTGCCAGACCCTCCTGACCACTGTCCTGGAGATCAGGGGAAGTGCTGCCAGACCCTCCTGACCGCTGTCCTGGAGATCAGGGGAAGCTGCCAGACCCTCCTGACCGCTGTCCTGGAGATCGGGGGGGCTGAATGCTGCCAGACCCTCCTGACCGCTGTCCTGGAGATCAGGGGAAGCGCTGCCAGACCCTCCTGACCGCTGTCCTGGAGATCGGGGGGGCTGAATGCTGCCAGACCCTCCTGACCGCTGTCCTGGAGATCAGGGGAAGCGCTGCCATACCCTCCTGACCGCTATCCTGGAGATCAGGGGAAGCGCTGCCAGACCCTCCTGACCGCTGTCCTGGAGATGGGGGGAAGCGCTGCCAGACCCTCCTGACCGCTGTCCTGGAGATCGGGGGAAGCACTGCCAGACCCTCCTGACCGCTGTCCTGGAGATCGGGGGAAGCACTGCCAGACCCTCCTGACCGCCGTCCTGGAGATCAGGAGAAGCGCTGCCAGACCCACCTGACCACTGTCCTGGAGATCGGGGGAAGCGCTGCCAGACCCACCTGACCACTGTCCTGGAGATCGGGGGAAGCGCTGCCAGACCCTCCTGACCGCTGTCCTGGAGATCAGGGGAAGTGCTGCCAGACCCTCCTGACCGCTGTCCTGGAGATGGGGGGAAGCGCTGCCAGACCCTCCTGACCGCTGTCCTGGAGATGGGGGGAAGTGCTGCCAGACCCTCCTGACTGCTGTCCTGGAGATCAGGGGAAGTGCTGCCAGACCCTCCTGACCGCTGTCCTGGAGATCAGGGGAAGCGCTGCCAGACCCTCCTGACCGCTGTCCTGGAGATCGGGGGAAGCGCTGCCAGACCCTCCTGACCACTGTCCTGGAGATCAGGGGAAGTGCTGCCAGACCCTCCTGACCGCTGTCCTGGAGATCAGGGGAAGCTGCCAGACCCTCCTGACCGCTGTCCTGGAGATCGGGGGGGCTGAATGCTGCCAGACCCTCCTGACCACTGTCCTGGAGATCAGGGGAAGCGCTGCCAGACCCTCCTGACCACTGTCCTGGAGATCAGGGGAAGTGCTGCCAGACCCTCCTGACCGCTGTCCTGGAGATCAGGGGAAGCGCTGCCAGACCCTCCTGACTGCTGTCCTGGAGATCAGGGGAAGCGCTGCCAGACCCTCCTGACCGCTGTCCTGGAGATCAGGGGAAGCGCTGCCAGACCCTCCTGACCGCTCTCCTGGAGATCAGGGGAAGTGCTGCCAGACCCTCCTGAGCACTGTCCTGGAGATCAGGGGAAGCGCTGCCAGACCCTTCTGACCGCTGTCCTGGAGATCAGGGGAAGCGCTGCCAGACCCCCCTGACCGCTGTCCTAGAGATCAGGGAAAGCGCTACCAGACCCTCCTGACCGCTGTCCTGGAGATCAGGGGAAGCGCTGCCAGACCCTCCTGACCGCTGTCCTGGAGATCAGGGGAAGCGCTGCCAGACCCTCCTGACCACTGTCCTGGAGATCAGGGGAAGCGCTGCCAGACCCTCCTGACCGCTGTCCTAGAGATCGGGGGAAGCGCTGCCAGACCCTCCTGTAGGCTAAAATTTTGTCTTATAGTCTAAAAATATGGAAATCTTGTCTTTCTTTCTGCAGCCGACAGGAATTGCAGACCTGGGAATGGGGAAACTTTCATCCAATTTTGAAGATTTTTGAAGATTGGAGAAGTGAAGGTCTTGGTGCAGCGAGTGTGAGCCGAGCCCCGTGCCCTTTACATCTGGATCCAAGTGGAACTGAATAAACAACCAAGGATTTTCCTTCTCAGTTTTGGAGGATTATGAACGTTACAAACCAGTCCGACTGGAAACTGGGGCGGGAGGGGAAGGGGTCAGGGTGCGGGGGCAGCCGCGGTGTGAATATGTTTACCGGACCTTCATCCCTAGGACTGACCCTTATAATATGGGATTAGGTGGATTATAATCCTCCAAATCCCTAAACCAAAACCTCCATTACTGGCCACTAGGGGCAATGACAGAGACCTGACATCACACACTGATACATGATGTCTGTGCCTGAGCCAATCACACGCTGGTACCGAGATATTAACATCAACATAACATAAGATAATTATAAGAATAGTAAAACAGAGAAAGATGGGAAAAATAGATGTGTATCACATGGTAGGCTTAGATACAGAACAGTCAGTATCACACAGGATAGAATTAGATACACATCTCAGCAGACAGTATCACACAGGATAGGAATTAGATACACAGCTCAGCAGACAGTATCACACAGGATAGAATTAGATACACAGCTCAGCAGACAGTATCACACAGGATAAGATTTGATACACAGCTCAGCAGACAGTATCACACAGGATAGGATTAGATACACGGCTCAGCAGGCAGTATCACACAGGATAGGATTATACACACAGCTCAGCAGACAGTATCACACAGGATAGGATTAGATACACAGCTCAGCAGACAGTATCACACAGGATAGGATTAGATACACAGCTCAGCAGACAGTATCACACAGGATAGGATTAGATACACAGCTTAGCAGACTGTATCACACAGGATAGGATTAGATACACAGCTCAGCAGACTGTATCGCACATGATAGGATTAGATACACAGCTCAGCAGACTGCATTATACAGGATGGGATTAGATACACAGCTCAGCAGACTGTACGACACATAGGATTAGATACACAGCTCAGCAGTCAGTATCACACAGGATAGGATTAGATACACAGCTCAGCAGTCAGTATCACACAGGATGGGATTAGTCTCTCTGACTCTCTCTCTCTCTCTCGGACTGTTCCTGAACTTTTCTGTCTCTGACTGTCTCTGTCTCTCGTTGTCTCTGCTATCTCTTTCTGTCTCTGACTGTCCCTGTCTCTTTTTGTCTCTGTTTCTGTCTGTGACTATCTCTTAATGTTTCTATCTCTGAGTGTCTCTGTCTGTCTGTGACTGTCTCTGACTACGACTGTCTTTGTCTCCAACTGTCTCCATCTCTGTCTGTCTCTAACTCCGTCTTTCTCCGACTCTGGTTTTCTCTGTCTCTCTTTGACTGTCTGTCTCTGACTGTGACCGTCTCTGTATTTGTCTGTATTTGTCTGTGTTTCCGGTTTTCTCTGTCTGTCTCCGACGGTCTGTTTCTGACTGTGACTATCTCTGACTATCTCTGTATTTGTCAGTGGCTGTCTTTGTCTCTAACTGTCACTTTGTCTATGGGGGGGATTTGTCAGAAGTATCTGAGAGCAGAACTTTTCTAGTTGCCCATCGCAACCAATCAAAGCTCAAGTTTAATTTTAATTTTTTTATAAAATTACAGTTGATCCCTGACTGGTTTTGTGCAGTATTTCTGTTTAGTGCCCAGTTCTGGTACTGTATGTTTGCGTGGAGTTAAGTTCTGGTGCTGTATTTTTGAAGAAAGTAGAGTTCTGGTGTTGTATTTCTAAGTGGAGTTCAGTTTTGGTACTGTATGTTTGTGTGGAGTCCTGTACTGGTGCTGTATTTATGTAAAATACACAGTTCTGGTGCTGTATTTCTGGATAAAGCATAGTGCTGGTTCTGTTCTTTTGAGTCTGGTTCTATTGCTGTATTTCTGTTCAGAGCCAGGTTCTGGTGCTATTTTTTTTTTTTTTTTTTTTTTGCATTAAGCCCATTCTGGTGTTATTTTTGATATGGAGACAGATCCTGGTGCATTTTTTTGTATAGAGCTTGGTTCTAATGCTGTATTTCTGTACAGAGCCAGGTTTAAGTACTGCATTTATGCATGTAGCCTGGTTCTAGTGGTGTATTTTTCTATGGAGCTGGGTTGTGGTGCTGTTTTTTTTGTATGGAGCCCAGTTGTAGCTCAGCATTTCTTTAAGGAGTCATGTTCTAGTACTGTATTTTTATACAGAGCCTGGTTCTGGTGCTTTATTTCTATACAGAACTTAATTTTGATTCAGTATTTTCTGTACTTAGCTTGGTTCTGGTCATCCTGTTGATTATAAACTGCCCTGATAAGATACAGTATCTCAGCAGACAGTATCACATACAAGTGGCTTAGATACAGCAGTATCAGCACTACAACTTCCTTACTAATACAATCTATGCAGATTACGGGGTCTGTGACCTTCCCTCTTATTCAATCGATTTCCTGTGATTTCACCCCCTGACAGTCACTTCCCGCTGGTTTATGGGGTTCAAAATCCTTTTTCTGTCCGGCTAAAAATAATCCCTCATATATCACCGGAAAAATGGGAAGTGGAGCCGCAGCTCGTATGGGGCACGCAGCTCCCCTGCCCGGCCATGCAGCACCGAGCCCTGTTATGTAACCGGGATATTAGATAAGGAGACCTGTGCTGCTGAGATACATCGGCTACATGTGGCCGTCCTCCTATTGTATTACCAGTTATTGCAACATTGTATCAGATGTATCAAATATCTAAAGAATCTACAGAATGTGCACAACGTCCCCAACACCTTGTGCTATCCTATAACCTGCAGTCCTATGTAACACTGAGTACAGATCATGTAGTAGATGTGTCCTGCAGTCCTATGTAACACCACAGATAACAGTGATATCTCTGAGTACAGATCATGTAGTAGATGTGTCCTGCAGTCCTATGTAACACCACAGATAACACAGTGATATCTCTGAGTACAGATCATGTAGTAGGTGTGTCCTGCAGTCCTATGTAACACCACAGATAACAGTGATATCTCTGAGTACAGATCATGTAGTAGATGTGTCCTGCAGTCCTATGTAACACCACAGATAACACAGTGATATCTCTGAGTACAGATCATGTAGTAGATGTGTCCTGCAGTCCTATGTAACACCACAGATAACACAGTGATATCTCTGAGTACAGATCATGTAGTAGATGTGTCCTGCAGTCCCATGTAACACCACAGATAACACAATGATATCTCTGAGTACAGATCATGTAGTAGATGTGTCCTGCAGTCCTATGTAACACCACAGATAACACAGTGATATCTCTGAGTACAGATCATGTAGTAGATGTGTCCTGCAGTCCTATGTAACACCACAGATAACACAGTGATATCTCTGAGTACAGGTCATGTAGTAGATGTGTCCTGCAGTCCTATGTAACACTACAGATAACACAGTGATATCTCTGAGTACAGATCATGTAGTAGATGTGTCCTGCAGTCCTATGTAACACCACAGATAACACAGTGATATCTCTGAGTACAGATCATGTAGTAGATGTGTCCTGCAGTCCTATGTAACACCACAGATAACACAGTGATATCTCTGAGTACAGATCATGTAGTAGATGTGACCTGCAGTCCTATGTAACACCACAGATAACACAGTGATATCTCTGAGTACAGGTCATGTAGTAGATGTGTCCTGCAGTCCTATGTAACACCACAGATAACACAGTGACATCTCTGAGTACAGATCATGTAGTAGATGTGTCCTGCAGTCCTATGTAACACCACAGATAACACAGTGATATCTCTGAGTACAAATCATGTAGTAGATGTGTCCTGCAGTCCTATGTAACACCACAGATAACACAGTGATATCTCTGAGTACAGATCATGTAGTAGTGTCCTGCAGTCCTATGTAACACCACAGATAACACAGTGATATCTCTGAGTACAGATCATGTAGTAGATGTGTCCTGCAGTCCTATGTAACACCACAGATAACACAGTGATATCTCTGAGTACAGATCATGTAGTACATGTGTCCTGCAGTCCTATGTAACACCACAGATAACACAGTGATATCTCTCTGAGTACAGATCATGTAGTAGATGTGTCCTGCAGTCCTATGTAACACCACAGATAACACAGTGATATCTCTGAGTACAGATCATGTAGTAGATGTGTCCTGCAGTCCTATGTAACACCACAGATAACACAGTGATATCTCTGAGTACAGATCATGTAGTAGATGTGTCCTGCAGTCCTATGTAACACCACAGATAACACAGTGATATCTCTGAGTACAGATCATGTAGTAGTGTCCTGCAGTCCTATGTAACACCACAGATAACACAGTGATATCTCTGAGTACAGATCATGTAGTAGATGTGTCCTGCAGTCCTATGTAACACCACAGATAACACAGTGATATCTCTGAGTACAGATCATGTAGTAGATGTGTCCTGCAGTCCTATGTAACACCACAGATAACACAGTGATATCTCTGAGTACAGATCATGTAGTAGATGTGTCCTGCAGTCCCATGTAACACTACAGATAACACAGTGATATCTCTGAGTACAGATCATGTAGTAGATGTGTCCTGCAGTCCTATGTAACACCACAGATAACACAGTGATATCTCTGAGTACAGATCATGTAGTAGATGTGTCCTGCAGTCCTATGTAACACCACAGATAACACAGTGATATCTCTGAGTACAGATCATGTAGTAGATGTGTCCTGCAGTCCTATGTAACACCACAGATAACACAGTGATATCTCTGAGTACAGATCATGTAGTACATGTGTCCTGCAGTCCTATGTAACACCACAGATAACACAGTGATATCTCTCTGAGTACAGATCATGTAGTAGATGTGTCCTGCAGTCCTATGTAACACCACAGATAACACAGTGATATCTCTGAGTACAGATCATGTAGTAGATGTGCCCTGCAGTCCTATGTAACACCACAGATAACACAGTGATATCTCTGAGTACAGATCATGTAGTAGATGTGTCCTGCAGTCCTATGTAACACCACAGATAACACAGTGATATCTCTGAGTACAGATCATGTAGTAGATGTGTCCTGCAGTCCTATGTAACAGCACAGATAACACAGTGATATCTCTGAGTACAGATCATGTAGTAGATGTGTCCTGCAGTCCTATGTAACACCACAGATAACACAGTGATATCTCTGAGTACAGATCATGTAGTAGATGTGTCCTGCAGTCCCATGTAACACCACAGATAACACAGTGATATCTCTGAGTACAGATCATGTAGTAGATGTGTCCTGCAGTCCCATGTAACACCACAGATAACACAGTGATATCTCTCTGAGTACAGATCATGTAGTAGATGTGACCTGCAGTCCTATGTAACACCACAGATAATACAGTGATATCTCTCTGAGTACAGATCATGTAGTAGATGTGTCCTGCAGTCCTATGTAACACCACAGATAACACAGTGATATCTCTGAGTACAGATCATGTAGTAGATGTGTCCTGCAGTCCTATGTAACAGCACAGATAACACAGTGATATCTCTGAGTACAGGTCATGTAGTAGATGTGACCTGCAGTCCTATGTAACACCACAGATAAAACAGTGATATCTTTGAGTACAGATCATGTAGTAGATGTGTCCTGCAGTCCTATGTAACACCACAGATAACACAGTGATATCTCTGAGTACAGATCATGTAGTAGATGTGTCCTGCAGTCCTATGTAACAGCACAGATAACACAGTGATATCTCTGAGTACAGATCATGTAGTAGATGTGTCCTGCAGTCCTATGTAACACCACAGATAACACAGTGATATCTCTGAGTACAGATCATGTAGTAGATGTGTCCTGCAGTCCCATGTAACACCACAGATAACACAGTGATATCTCTGAGTACAGATCATGTAGTAGATGTGTCCTGCAGTCCTATGTAACAGCACAGATAACACAGTGATATCTCTGAGTACAGATCATGTAGTAGATGTGACCTGCAGTCCTATGTAACAGCACAGATAACACAGTGATATCTCTGAGTACAGATCATGTAGTAGATGTGTCCTGCAGTCCTATGTAACACCACATATAATACACATATGACATTAGGGGGCAGCACTGGGCCTATATGTTTCTGGTCTTCGGGCTCCGCATGATTATGGTAATTAATAAAACATGTGAAAAGATAAACATTGGGTTCCGTCTCCTCCTTCATCACACAACTTTATTGGTCGCTAATAATTCCTCGTTATCGGTTACGACTATAAAAGTGCAGCGGATTTTATGGAGGGAAATAATAGATGATAATTTAACCCCTTACAGGATAAGACAAGGTGTAAATTACTGCAACTAACCCCTCCCTTTCCTGCGCAGAGCTACATATGACATAGGAGTCTAGTATTGGGGTAAGTCATGTATTTAGGGTCTGGTGTGGGGTCAGCATTTATTTAGGGGTCAGAAATGGGCTCAGCAGTATCTTTAGGGGGTCTAGTATTGGGTCAGCAGTTTCTGTAGTGGTCTGGTATGAAGTCAGCAGTTTCATTAGGGGTCTGGTGTGGGGTCAGCATTTTTTTTTAGGGTCTGGTATGAGGTCAGCAGATTATTTAGGGGTGTAGTGTGTGGTCAGTACTTTATTTAGGGGTCTGGTATGGGGTTAGTAGTTTATTTAGGGGTCTGGTGTGGGGTCAACATTTTCTTTAGGGTCTGGTATGAGTGTTAGAAGATTATTTAAGGGTCTGATGTGTGGTCAGTAATTTATTTAGGAGTGTAGTGTGCGGTCAGTAGTTTATTTAGGGGTGTAGTGTGGGGTCAGTAGTTTATTTAGGGGTCTGATGTGTGGTCAGTAGTTTATTTAGGAGTGTAGTGTGCGGTCAGTAGTTTTTTTAGGGGTGTAGTGTGGGGTCAGTAGTTTATTTAGGGGTCTGATGTGTGGTCAGTAGTTTATTTATGAGTGTAGTGTGTGGTCAGTAGTTTATTTAGGGGTGTAGTGTGGGGTCAGTAGTTTATTTAGGAGTCTGATGTGTGGTCCACAGATTATTTAGGGGTGTAGTGTGGGGTCAGTAGTTTATTTAGGGGTCTGATGTATGGTCCGCAGATTATTTAGGGATGTAGTGTGGGGTCAGTAATTTATTTAGGGGTGTAGTGTGGGGTCAGTAATTTATTTAGGGGTGTAGTGTGCGGTCAGTAGTTTATTTAGGGGTGTAGTGTGGGGTCAGTAGTTTATTTAGGGGTCTGATGTGTGGTCCACAGATTATTTAGGGGTGTAGTGTGGGGTCAGTAATTTATTTAGGGGTGTAGTGTGGGGTCAGTAATTTATTTAGGGGTGTAGTGTGCGGTCAGTAGTTTATTTAGGGGTCTGATGTGTGGTCCACAGATTATTTAGGGGTGTAGTGTGGGGTCAGTAGTTTATTTAGGGGTCTGATGTGTGGTCCGCAGATTATTTAGGGATGTAGTGTGGGGTCAGTAATTTATTTAGGGGTGTAGTGTGCGGTCAGTAGTTTATTTAGGGGTGTAGTGTGGGGTCAGTAGTTTATTTAGGGGTCTGATGTGTGGTCCACAGATTATTTAGGGGTGTAGTGTGGGGTCAGTAGTTTATTTAGGGGTCTGATGTGTGGTCCGCAGATTATTTAGGGATGTAGTGTGGGGTCAGTAATTTATTTAGGGGTGTAGTGTGGGGTCAGTAATTTATTTAGGGGTGTAGTGTGGGGTCAGTAGATTATTTAGGGGTGTAGTGTGGTCAGGATTAAATTTGTTACGTAAGTTTGGTACCTATAAAAGAATTCACCATAGCAACAACAATCCACTTCAAGTTAGAAACTGATAACTGAAATCTAATTGGCTGCTATGATAAATATTTGTTATATTGATTTTACTGGTTTCAAAAACTTTATTAGGCGTCTTTCTTCACAGACAATCGTCTCTCTTTGGTAGGACTTGGCTCCTGATTGGTTGCTATGACGGGCAGTATCGGGAGGTGTAGGCTGCGCCATCTACGTTCTTAATCTTTGCTTGTGTATTTTTTTAAAATTTTGGCCGAACTGTTGGCAATTGTCAAAATGTAACAATTTATCTTCCTATAGGTCAATATTGACCCATGTGGAGTGCAGACTCCGCCCCTCCCTGTACAGATGTACAGACCGGGATCTAAGCGACCCCGCGCTCCCCTGGGAAGAGCCACGAGGGGTCTGATGCTCTCCAGCAGGACAGGAGCAGAGGTCGGGCCCCTGCCGTTGTCCCATATTAGGAGACTGTTCACACGTGATGATTTGTCTGCAGTGTCAGTCCTTACTGTAGTCCTGGAATTATATTCCTAATCCAGGAAGTCACTGTAAGCAATGTCCTAGGCTCCGCCTCCCCATAGACAGGGGGCGGATCTTATATCTCATGTGTAAATAAGAGGAGAAGAGTCATTTTTACCTGACTTTGGGAGGAGAATTATTATAGGTAAACGCGTGAAATTTCACATGTGAAATTGCAGCCTAGATACCGGCTGATATATCTCCACGGTAACAGACTACCAACACCCCCTCTGTAGTCTGACCCTGCAGTCATTCTTCCTTCTTTCTGTCTGTGCACACAAGGTTATTAGATCTTTTTTTACATGTATTCATTTACATAACATTTTATTGTTCTATTATGGAGGATTTCCAAGATATTGTAATATGTCTTTTAGTACTGGATTTCCAGCTTTGCAGCTTCTCCCTGTGCATTACAATAGGAGGGACTGCAGAGTGGATAAATGCAGAAAGCTGAGAGCACAGCAGTGTGAGGACATGCCTCTGTTTGCTTGGAAAGGCTACAATCCTGGAAAATAAATCCATATATCACAGTCCTGCTGCTACTAACATCATACACACAGGTCTGATTACACATCACTACATGGACAATACATAACACTGGCTGCAAAGAGCACAGAGCACAGCAGCGTGAGGTCTGATTACACATCTCTCCAGGGACAATACATAACACTGGCTGCAGAGAGCACAGAGCACAGCAGTGTGAGGTCTGATTACACATCTCTCCAGGGATAATACATAACACTGGCTGCAGAGAGCACAGAGCACAGCAGTGTGAGGTCTGCTTACACATCTCTCCAGGGACAATACATAACACTGGCTGCACATACCACAGAGCACAGCAGTGTGAGGTCTGATTACACATCTCTCCAGGGACAATACATAACACTGGCTGCAGAGAGCACAGAGCACAGCAGCGTGAGGTCTGATTACACATCTCTCCAGGGACAATACATAACACTGGCTGCAGAGAGCACAGAGCACAGCAGTGTGAGGTCTGATTACACAACTCTCCAGGGACAATACATAACACTGGCTGCAGAGAGCACAGAGCACAGCAGTGTGTGGTCTGATTACACATCTCTCCAGGGACAGTACATAACACTGGCTGCAGAGAGCACAGAGCACAGCAGTGTGAGGTCTGATTACACATCTCTCCAGGGACAATACATAACACTGGCTGCAGAGAGCACAGAGCACAGCAGTGTGAGTTCTGATTACACATCTCTCCAGGGACAGTACATAACACTGGCTGTAGAGAGCACAGAGCACAGCAGTGTGAGCTCTGATTACACATCTCTCCAGGGACAATACATAACACTGGCTGCAGAGAGCACAGAGCACAGCAGTGTGAGGTCTGATTACACATATCACTAGGGACAATACATAACACTGGCTGCAGAGAGCACAGAGCACAGCAGTGTGAGGAATGATTAAACATCTCTCCAGGGACAATACATAACACTGGCTGCAGAGAGCACAGAGCACAGCAGTGTGAGGTATAATAACACATCTATCCAGGGACAATAAATAACACTGGCTGCAGAGAGCACAGAGCACAGCAGTGTGAGGTCTGATTACACATCTCTCCAGGGACAATACATAACACAGGCTGCAGAGAGCACAGAGCACAGCAGTGTGAGCTCTGATTACACATCTCTCCAGGGACAATACATAACACTGGCTGCAGAGAGCACAGAGCACAGCAGTGTGAGGTCTGATTACACATCTCTCCAGGGACAATACATAACACTGGCTGCAGAGAGCACAGATCACAGCAGTGTGAGGTCTGATTATCTCTTGTGTAAAACATAGCACTGGCTGCAGTCTACATGGTCACTCCTGCTGATAAATCCATGTAAAGTGACACTCCAAATAAAAAAATCCCTTCTCTGCACACATGACTTGGACCATCAATACAACTAAAACCCTCTATAACATTTTTGCTGCCTTCTCCAGGAAACCTCTGGAAGTCCCCCCCCCCCCCCCCCGGGAGAATGGAGGGGGCGTCTGCGACACCTGGAAGCGTCTCTGGCTTTGGCCAAAATACAGAAGGTGAATGGCGCCAAAGATGCCCCTGGCGCCGGACGGTCTCCTAGTGTCAGAGTCAGATTCCCGCATGGACGACCCCTCTAAGAGTCCCAGCCGTTCTATAGTCGGAGTTCTGTCCAGTGGTCTGTTTGGTCAGCGCCGCTCGGGTGGCTGTGGGGCGGAGGCTGATTTATAGCTTTGTATAATATTGTTGTCTCAGCCGTTAGTCCTGAGAAGTGTAAACTATGGTTTGTTCTAGAACTTTCCGCCCTCCTCCTCCCGGCGCCTACACATTGTTTCTCACACTTGCAGGTGATTATTTGTTGTGTGGACTGTCCCCGCGGACTGTTTACTGACTGCTTCATATAGAACAGGGCGGCTCACGTGGTCCAGGTCACACCAGGTGGCGGCACTACTGTGCCAAAATATCTCGAATTATCTCCTGTCCAAAAATTCTGACTGTAGACAGTGGCACATACAGGAGAGAGGGGGCGCCATAACATAGGTCACCCATTATCATACACATATGTATATTACTTTATATATAAATGTTTCCCTCTTTGTTTCATTTCAGCCAATTAGTAAGATAATTAATGTGCACTCTGCCTCCATCTAGACAGAAAAACTACAATATCACATGTTCATAAATATTCAGAGCCTTTGCTGTGACTCATATGTAACTCACATGCTGTCCATTTCCTACTGATCCTCCTTGAGATGGTTCTACTCCTTTGTTAGAGTCCAGCTGTGGTACATTAGACTGATTGGTTGTGATTAGGAAAGGCCACATTTGTCTATATAAGACCCCACAGCTCACAGTGCAGGTCACAGCACATGAGAATCATGAGGTCTAAGGAACTGCCCAAGGAGCTCAGAGACAGAATTATGGTAAGGCACAAACCTGGCCAAGGTTAAAAAAGAATATATGCAGCACTACAGATTCCTAATAGCACAGTGGCCTCCATAATCATTAAATAAAATAAGTTTGGGATGACCACAGCTTGGTACAAACACAACATAAGAGCCTTGGTGAGAGGTAAAGAAGCCCCGGGATCCCCGTGTCTAAGCTCCAGAGATGCAGCAGGGAGATGGGAGTCACCTATTACTGTGGTAGGTAGGTGGGGGTCACCTATCACTGCAGCCTCCAGCAGACGGGGCTTTATGGCAGAGTCTGGAAGCTTCTCCTCAGTGTAAGACACATGAAAGCCGCATACAGTGCACAACACATGGAGGACCCGGACTATGAGGAATAAGATTCTCTGCTCTGATGAGACCAAGATTGAAGGCTTCAGAACATCTCTGTTACCATTCCTGACCAACCCAGCCAGAGCTTGGACCTAAACCCAATGGAGCATCTCTGAAGGGACCTGAAAATGGCCTCCACCACCCTTCACCATCCAACCTGAGGGAACTGGAGAGGATCTGCAGGGAAGAGGCAGAGCATCCCCAAATCCAGGGGTGAGATCTCACAGCTCACAGTGCAGGTCACAGCACATGAGAATCATGAGGTCTAATGAACTGCCCATGGAGCTCAAAGACGGAATTGTGGTAAGGCACAGATCTGGACAGGGTTACAAAATCATTTCTGCAGCACTCAATGTTCCTAAGAGCAAAGTGGTCTCCATAATCATAGAATGGAAGAAGTTTGGGACAACCACAACAGAAAAGCCTTGGTGAGAGCTAAAGAAGCCCCCCAAGATCCCTGTGTCTGAGCTCCATAGATGCAGCAGGGAGATGGGAGTCACCTATTACTGTGGTAGGTAGGTGGGGGTCACCTATCACTGCAGCCTCCAGCAGTCGGGGCTTGTGTGTAAGACACATGAAAGCCGCATACAGTGCACAACACATGAAGGACCCGGACTATGAGGAATAAGATTCTCTGCTCTGAGGAGATGAAGATTGGACTTTTTGGTAATAAGTCTAAGCGGTGGAGAAAACCGGGCGCCGCTCATCACCTGCAAAATCCAATCCCAGCAGTGACACATGGGGGGCAGCATCGGTCTATGGGGGGGTGGGGCAGGACCACTGGGGGTAATGGAGGGAAAGATGAATGTTGCCAAGTGCAGAGAGATCCTGGATGAGAACCTCTACCAGATGCTCTGGACCTCAGACTGGGCCGAACCTTCCAACAAGACAATGACCCAAAGCACAAGCTTCAGAACATCTCTGTGACCATTCCTGACCGGCCCATCCAGAACCCAATGGAGGGACCGGAAAATGGCCTCCACCAACGTTCACCATCCAACCTGAGGGACCTGGAGAGGATCTGTAAGGAAGAGGCAGAGGATCCCAAATCCCTCAGTTTATGAGGATGAGGGGGTAACACAAGAGCTTACAGTCTATGAGGATGAGGGGGTAACACAAGAGCTTAGAGTCTATGAGGATGAGGGGGTAACACAAGAGCTTACAGTCTATGAGGATGAGGAGGTGGCACAAGAGCTTACAGTCTATGAGGATGAGGGGGTAACACAAGAGCTTAGAGTCTATGAGGATGAGGGGGTGACACAAGAGCTTACAGTCTATGAGGATGAGGGGGTGACACAAGAGCTTACAGTGTATGAGGATGAGGGAGGACACAAGAGCTTACAGTCTATGAGGATGAGGGGGTGACACAAGAGCTTACAGGCTATGAGGATGAGGGGTGACACAAGAGCTTACAGTCTATGAGGATGAGGGGTGACACAAGAGCTTACAGTCTATGAGGATGAGGGGGGACACAAGAGCTTACAGTCTATGAGGATGAGGAGGTGACACAAGAGCTTACAGTCTATGAGGATGAGGGGGTGACACAAGAGCTTACAGTCTATGATGATGAGGGGGTGACACAAGAGCTTACAGTCTATGAGGATGAGGGGGTGACACAAGAGCTTACAGTCTATGAGGATGAGGGGGTGACACAAGAGCTTACAGTCTATGAGGATGAGGGGGTGACACAAGAGCTTACAGTCTATGAGGATGAGGGGGTGACACAAGAGCTTATAGTCTATGAGGATGAGGGGGGGACACAAGAGCTTACAGTCTATGAGGATGAGGGGGGACACAAGAGATTATAGTCTATGAGGATGAGGGGGTGACACAAGAGCTTACAGTCTATGAGGATGAGGGGGTGACACAAGAGCTTACAGTCTATGAGGATGAGGGGGTGACACAAGAGCTTACAGTCTATGAGGATGAGGGGGTGACACAAGAGCTTACAGTCTATGAGGATGAGGGGGGACACAAGAGCTTACAGTCTATGAGGAAGAGGGGGGACACAAGAGATTACAGTCTATGAGGATGAGGGGGGACACAAGAGCTTACAGTCTATGAGGAAGAGGGGAGGACACAAGAGCTTACAGTCTATGAGGATGAGGGGGGACACAAGAGCTTACAGTCTATGAGGAAGAGGGGGGACACAAGAGATTACAGTCTATGAGGATGAGGGGGACATAAGAGCTTACAGTCTATGAGGATGAGGGGGTGACACAAGAGCTTACAGTCTATGAGGATGAGGGGGTGACACAAGAGCTTACATTCTATGAGGATGAGGGGGGGACACAAGAGCTTAAGGTCTATGAGGATGAGGGGGACACAAGAGCTTACAGTCTATGAGGATGAGGGGGGTGACACAAGAGCTTACAGTCTATGAGGATGAGGGGGTGACACAAGAGCTTACAGTCTATGAGGATGAGGGGTGACACAAGAGCTTACAGTCTATGAGGATGAGGGGGTGACACAAGAGCTTACAGTCTATGAGGATGAGGGGTGACACAAGAGCTTACAGTCTATGAGGATGAGGGGTGACACAAGAGCTTACAGTCTATGAGGATGAGGAGGTGACACAAGAGCTTACAGTCTATGAGGATGAGGGGGTGACACAAGAGCTTACAGTCTATGAGGATGAGGGGTGACACAAGAGCTTACAGTCTATGAGGATGAGGGGGTGACACAAGAGCTTACAGTCTATGAGGAT
Organism: Engystomops pustulosus; assembly: GCF_040894005.1. Classification (NCBI taxonomy): domain Eukaryota; kingdom Metazoa; phylum Chordata; class Amphibia; order Anura; family Leptodactylidae; genus Engystomops; species Engystomops pustulosus. The sequence continues at coordinate 206,466,974 of NC_092415.1, forward strand.
GAGGGGGACAATGTTATAATGTGATGATATAATCAGTTTTTGATGAATAAGTCATTATTATACAAAACAAAGACTTGTAATAAATACACATCTATCTGTAGATCTATCCAGGACCATATTAACCTCTAGGCTCCATGATGAAGGTGCCTAGAGCGGCCAGCAGAGGGGGCGCCTGAGCAGAGGAAGGGTGGTTCGGGTGATGGTGGAGTAGACGCCACTGCCCCCTGCCTACTCCATAGACTACTCCAGGGATGGAATTTAGATGCACGGGAGCAGGCTTCTGTGACTTCTGGGGCCCTCACTGGGACTACAGGAGGTAGCACTGCGACTACTGTGGGTAGCTTTGGTAGCACTACTTAGGGAGGTACTATGACTAGTGAGACTAGGCACTGTGACTATTGGCTACTGTGGGGCATAACTGTGATCTCTAGGAAAACAACAGTAAACTATCAAATTTATCAGAAGAAGGAGGAGATGATGATAAAAAATGAGAAACCTTACCTTTTTGTGTTTGTGTCTAAATCTTCTGCTAAGTTCTGGCTGGAAGAAGCTGATGTATCCTCCAGATAGAAGAGTGTCTTATGATTGCATGTGCACAATGCAAAATATGTGGTGCATAATCCTGATCATAAGAGTTTTAGTGTAAATGCAGATGTGATTGGTGTGGATGATGATGATGTGTTTGTAATCAGACACATGAAACACATATGTGTTCTGTAAGTAGTTACATTTGTTTTGTCTTTTAACATGAATAGTGATAGCAATGAGACACTTGACTCCTCCTGATTCCCGCGCTGCTCCCTACTAGTAACGCGCTGGGGCTTATGGGCATAAGCTCCAATAGGGGGCGTAAGTACTGAGTGTCACGGGTGACCCCACGATCCATGCGTCGGATTGCGGGTGCACCAGTGTCCTGCCCGGCTCCAGTCCTGAGTTGTGGCGCGGATGCCCCTGCGATCCATGTTGTCGATCGCGGGTGCATCCGTGCTCCGCTGCCTGCTGCTGCTCCACTTCCACCAGGTCAGTTCTTACCTGTCCCGGCTCCTGATGGCTCCATTGCGGTCCCGTCCAGGCCACAGGTCTGTCTCCTGTGTAGGCCGCGTGCTCCCGCTGCTAGGGTGCGCATGCGCCTACTCTCTAAGAATTTAAAGGGCCAGCGTCCTCCTTATTGGTGCTGGCATTCCCGGCTCGGCTATATAGCCTGGCAACTCCCAGCATCCCCTGCCGGGTCTTCATGTCCTGTTACTGAAGAGAAAGCCCTCTGTGTTCCTGAGCGTTTCCAGATGCCTCCGTATATTCTGTGATTCCCGTGTTCCTGTTGTGATTCCCGTGTTCCTGTTATCCTGTGGCAGTCCTGTAATCCTGTGGGGGTCCTGTAATCCTGTGGCGGTCCAGTAATCCTGTGGCGGTCTGGTAATCCTGTGGCGGTCTGGTAATCCTGTGGCTGTCCAGTGTCCTAGTGGTCTTCTGAGGTCCTGCCAGCCGTCCTGCCAAGGTCCTGCCAACCCTTGGTCCTGTCATCCCGTGGTCCTGCCTTCCCTGGGTCCCTACCTGGTGGTTCCCCGCCGCAGCAAGACCATCCCGCTTTGCGGCGGGCTCTGGCGCAGACCAGGAGTCCACTTAGACTCCGCTCCCGGGTTGTGGCTGGCATTGTTATCTCCCGCGGCGGTCCGGGGAGTCCACAAGACTTTAGTCCCAAGGGACTATTCCCCATAGACTGTGACAGTAAGATCCAGCCATGGACTCCGCCAAGGTCATGATCTCTGCAAAAGCCGTGGACAGTGTAAAGGATCCGTACCAGCTTCTGAGTGACCTTCCCAGCACTATTGCCCAGCAGTCCCAAGAGATTGCTGTGCAAAAAGAACTCTTGGACAAACTTGCTGCCACCCTGCGGATTATTGCCTCCCAGCAGCAGGCTCCTGCGACTCCTCCTGTTGCTTCTGTCCCCCAGCCATGTCTTTCGGCAGCGAACTCTGGATCAGATTTTTTGATGCCAAACAAATTTGATGGCAACCCCAATTTTTGCAAGAGTTTTGTTGTCCAATGCTTGTTGTATATCAAACTGACGTCCTCCCAGTCCACCCCCGAATGCACTAAGTTGGCATGTGTTTTTTCTTTGCTCACTGGAGAGGCGCTGGACTGGGGTGCTCTACGGGATAGTGGTGACCTGAACATGGTTACCCATACCAAGTTCCTGGCAAAAATCCAGTCCAGGTTTGAACCACCTCAAGTTCGGCTACCTCGCCTGTCCTGCTTGGTCCCGATGTCCCCAGTGTCTTCTACGCATCTTCCCAGAGCTGCTTCAGCGGCGCATCAGCCTCCGCAGCTTACCAGAGCTGCTCCAGCAGCGCCCAAGCCTCTGCAGCTTCCCGCAGCTGCTCCAGTGGCTCCGCAGCTTCCCGCAGCTACTCCAGTGGCTCTGCAGCTTCCCGCAGCTGCTCCAGTGGCTCTGCAGCTTCCCGCAGCTGCTCCAGTGATTCTGCAGCTTCACTCAGCTGCTCCAGTGGCTCCGCAGCTTCTCGCAGCTGCTCCAGTGATTCTGCAGCTCCACTTAGCTGCTCCAGTGGCTCAGCAGCTTCCCTCAGCTGTCCAGTAGCTCCGCAGCTTCCCTCAGCTGCTCCAGTGGCTCCGCATCTTCTCTCAGCTGATCCAGTGACTCCGCAGCTTTCCTCAGCTGCTCCTGTGGCTCCGCAGCTTCCCGCAGCTGCTCCTGTGGCTCCACAGCTTCCCGCAGCTGCTCACGTTGCGCCCCAGCCACCGCAGCTTGCCAGTGCTGCTTCCGTGGTGCCCCAGCCTCCGCAACTTCCTGGAGCTGCTCCAGAGACTCTGCAGCTTCCCAGAGCTGCTCCAGAGACTCCGCAGCTTCCCAGAGCTGCTCCAGAGTCTCCTCAGCTTCCCAGAACTGCTCCAGAGACTCCGCAGCTTCCCAGAGCTGCTCCAGAGACTCCACAGCTTCCCAGAGCTGCTCCAGAGACTCCGCAGCCTCCGCAGCTTTCCAGAGCTCCACCGGCTCTCCAGAAGTCGCCTCAGCCTCCGCAGCTCCCCAGTGCTGCTTTGGCTTTTCCAGAAGCCGCTCCAGAGTCTCCACTGGCCTCCCCTGAGGCCGCTCCAGAGTCTCCACCGGCCTCTTCTGAGGCCGCTCCAGAGTCTCCACCAGCCTCCCCTGAGGCCGCTCCAGTGTGCCAAGAGCCGATCCAGCCTGCTGCTTCCCAAGTCTTCTCAGTGCCTGCTCTCCTTCTAAGGTGTCTCATCACCAAGAAGAATTGGAGGGGGCGAAGAAAGAAAAACAGCGGGCTGAAGAAGAAGAGAAGAGGGGCCCTAAGGGGGAGGGGGGACTGTCACGGGTGACCCCGCGATCCATGTTGCTGACCGCGGGTGCATCCGTGCTCCGCTGCCTGCCACTGCCGTTGCTCTACTTCCCCCAGGTCAGTGCTTACCTGTTCCGGCTCCTAATGGCTCCATCGCGGTCCCGTCCAAGCCGAAGGTCTGTCTCCTGTGTAGGCCGAGTGCTCCCGCTGCTAGGACACGCACGTGCCTACTCTCTAAGAATTTAAAGGACCAGCGTCCTTCTTATTGGCGCTGGCATTCCTGGCTCCGCTATATAGCCTGGCAACTCCCAGCATCCCCTGTCGGATCTTCATGTCATGTTACTGAAGAGAAAGCCCTCTGTGTTCCTGAGCGTTTCCAGACGCCTCCGTGTATTCTGTGATTCCCGTGATCCTGTGGTGATTCCCGTGTTCCCGTGTTCCTGTTATCCTGTGGCGGTCCTGTAATCCTGTGGCGGTCCTGTAATCCTGTGACGGCCCGGTAATCCTGTGGGGGTCCGATAATCCTGTGGCGGTCCGGTGTCCTAGTGGTCTTCCGAGGTCCTGCCAGCTGTCGTACCAAAGTCCTGGCAGCCATCCTGCCGAGGTCCTGCCAGCCATCGTGCCGAGGTCCTGCCATCCCGAGGTCCTGCCATCCTGAGCAAGACCATCCCGCTTTGCGGCGGGCTCTGGCAAAGACCAGGAGTCCACTTAGACTCCGCTCCCGGGGTTGTGGCGGGCATCGTTATCTCCAGCGGCGGTCCAGGGAGTCCACAAGACTTTACTCCCAAGGGACTATTCCCCATAGATTGTGACACTGAGGTTGTTTGGGGCAGCATTAACACTGATTATGGCCCTTCCCCTAAAAGATTATCAGCATTTCATTTATTGGCCACGATTTCTGCAACAAATTGGAGATCATCTATTATTTCCTAATCCGCTCTGTAAGAATAAAAGCAGAGAACGAACTGGTTGCTGTTGGCAACAAGCAAAGGCCCATTGTTCTTTGTATGCAAATTGTGTATACGAGGACCAATCAGGTCGCAGCATGACTGATGATGTCACAATGACAGGACCAAGTACCAGAGGTGTAGTAGCCCCTGCTAGGGCGATGTCTTGTCATTCTGATCTGAGACTTCAGAGAGGAAACACGTAGAGATTGTTGGCTCCTGCTCGCGAGTCTTTGCCGCTCCTCGGAGAAGCTTTAGTGTTGGGCCATGGAGATCCAGGGGTTGGCCTTCGTCCCTCTCTTATGGATCTCATGGACACTACTGGGCCTCGTGGCCCTTGTTACTCTGACGCTTATCTCAGGGCACGAAAATTACCCTTCCATCAGGTACGAGGGGACGGGACAAGACTCTGGACTTTGTACTGGATTTATTATTGTTATGTTATTACCCGGGTAATTCCTGGAATATTGTTGTTCCTTAGAGAGGATCTGGCTCACTGATTTGGGACCCTAAACCAACTACAGGTCCAAATGGACCTGTGGTTTAGGTGCCAAATCAGCTTCTATCAGGTCTTTACTTGGTCCCCATTTAAGGAAAAAAAAAGTATTTTTACCTAGATGCGAGTCTCATGAGGCACATCGGACTCGCACCCCCAGCTGTGTCCGGCTCCTCTTCCCGCGATGCTCTGTGATGCTGGGATTAGTCTGCGGCTCCATTACACAGGTGCAGTGAGGCCGGGGTGTACTACTCCAGCATCACCTGCCGCAGGGAGCCGGGGCATGGGGCTCGGGAGGGAAGGTAAAGTCTTTTTATTAATTGTGCCCACGTCGGAGCCTCATAGAGGGCGTTTAGGGGCACAAATCCAATGGTCCATAAGGGACTGGTTGGTGGCTTAGATAAAAAAAATTCTTGGATTCTCATAAAAACTAATAAGAGATCATCTTTCATTTCCTAAGCTGCTCTGGAAAAAAAAGTGATTGGTTGCTATTGGCAACAAAGAACAGCCCATTGTTCTTGGACCAATCAGATGGCAGCATGACTGATAATGTCACAATGACAGGACCAAGTACCAGAGGTGTAGTAGCCCCTGCTAGGGCGATGTCTTGTCATTCTGATCTGAGACTTCAGAGAGGAAACACCTAGAGATTGTCGGCTCCTGCTCGCGAGTCTTTGCGTTTCCTCGGAGAAGCTTTAGTGTTGGGTCATGGAGATCCGGGGATTGGCCTTCTTCCCTCTCTTATGGATCTCATGGACACTACTGGGCCTCGTGGCCCTTGTTACTCTGACGCTTATCTCAGGGCACGAAAATTACCCTTCCATCAGGTACGAGGGGACGGGACAAGATTATGAAATTTGATCAGGAATTATTATTGTTATAATTCCTGGAATATTGTTGCTCCTTAGAGAGGATCTGTTACAGTGATTTGGGACCCTAAGCCAACTACAGGCCCAAATGGACAAGTGGTTTAGATCCCAAATCAGCCTGTATTAGGTCTCTACTTGGTCCCCATGTAAAAAAAAAAAAGTACACTTACCTAGATGTGAGTCTGATGAGGCACATGGGGCCCGCAGCTGCTTCCGGCTCTTCTTATCGTGATGCTCTGTGATGCTGGGATTAGTCTGCGGCTCCATTACACAGGTGCAGCGAGGCCGGGGTGTACTACTCCAGCATCACCTGCCGCAGGGAGCCGGGGCATGGGGCTCGGGAGGGAAGGTAAAGTCTTTTTATTTATTGTGCCCACGTCGGAGCCTCATAGAGGGCGTTTAGGGGCACTAATCCAATGGTCCATAAGGTCCGGTTGGTGGCTTAGATAAAAGAAATTCTTGGATTCTCATAAAAACTAATAAGAGATCATCTTTCATTTCCTAAGCTGCTCTGGAAAAAAAAGTGATTGGTTGCTATTGGCAACAAAGAACAGCCCACTGTTCTTGGACCAATCAGATGGCAGCATGACTGATGATGTCACAATGACAGGACCAAGTACCAGAGGTGTAGTAGCCCCTGCTAGGGCGATGTCTTGTCATTCTGATCTGAGACTTCAGAGAGGAAACACGTAGAGATTGTTGGCTCCTGCTCGCGAGTCTTTGCCGCTCCTTGGAGAAGCTTTAGTGTTGGGTCATGGAGATCCGGGGGTTGTGCTTCGTCCCTCTCTTATGGATCTCATGGACACTACTGGGCCTCGTGGCCCTTGTTACTCTGACGCTTATCTCTGGGCACGAAAATTACCCTTCCATCAGGTACGAGGGGGCGGGACAAGATTCTCAAATTTGGAATGGAATTATTATTGTTATGTTATTATCCGGGTAATTCCTGGAATATTGTTGCTCCTTAGAGAGGATCTGTTACAGTGATTTGGGACCCTAAGCCAACTACAGGTCCAAATGGACAAGTGGTTTTGGTTACCAAATTAGCTTCTATCAGGTCTCTACTTTGTCCCCAAGTAAAGAAAAAATATTTCTACTTACCTAGATGTGAGTCTGATGAGGCACATGGCACCCGCAGCTGTGTCCGGCTCCTCTTCCCGCGATGCTCTGTGATGCCGGAATTAGTCTCCGGTTTCATGCACAAGTGCAGTGAGGCCGGGGTGTACTACTCCAGCATCACCTGCCGCAGAGAGCCGGGGCATGGGGCTCAGGAGGGAAGGAAGGCGAAGATTTTTAAAATGAATTGTGCCCAAGAAGGAGCCTCATAGAGGGCGATTAGGGGCACGAAACCAACGGTCCATAAGGACCGGTGGGTGGTTTAGATAAAAAAAATTCTTGGTTTCTCAAAGAAAACAATAAGAGATCATCTTTTATTTACTAAGCTGCTGGTTGCTGTTGGCAACAAAGAATGGCCCATTGTTCTTTGTAAGCAAATTGTATATATGAGGACCAATCAGGTCGCAGCATGATTGATGATGTCACAATTACAGGACCAGGTACCAGAGGTGTAGTAGCCCCTGCTAGGGCGATGTCTTGTCATTCTGATCTGAGACTTCAGAGAGGAAACACGTAGAGATTGTTGGTACCTGCTCGCGAGTCTTTGCAGCTCCTCGGAGAAGCTTTAGTGTTGGGTCATGGAGATCCGGGGGTTGTGCTTCGTCCCTCTCTTATGGATCTCATGGACACTACTGGGCCTCGTGGTCCTTGTTACTCTGACGCTTATCTCAGGGCACGAAAATTACCCTTCCATCAGGTATGAGGGGACGGGACGAGATTCTGAAATTTGATCAGGAGTTATTATTGTTATGTTATTATCCGTGGAATTCCTGGAATATTGTTGCTCCTTAGAGAGGTTCTGTCACACTGATTTGTGACCCTAAACCAACTACAGGCCCAAATGGACCCATGGTTTAGATCCCAAATCAGCCTGTATCAGGTCTCTACTTGGTCCCCATGTAAAAAAAAAAAAAGTACACTTACCTAGATGTGAGTCTGATGAGGCACATGGGGCCCGCAGCTGCTTCCGGCTCCTCTTCCCGCGATGCACTGTGATGCTGGGATTAGTCTGCGGCTCCATTACACAGGTGCAGTGAGGCCGGGGTGTACTACTCCAGCATCACCTGCCGCAGGGAGCCGGGGCATGGGGCTCGGGAGGGAAGGTGAAGTCTTTTTTATTAATTGTGCCCAAGAAGGAGCCTCAGAAAGGGCTATTAGAGGCACTAATCCAAAGGTCCATAAGGACATCTTTCATTTCCTAAGCTGCTCTGGGAGAAAAGTGATTGGTTGCTATTGGCAACAAAAAAAGGGCCCATTATTCTTGAACCAATCAGGTCTCAGCATGATTGATGATGTCACAATGACAGGACCAGGTACCAGAGGTGTAGTAGCCCCTGCTAGGGCGATGTCTTGTCATTCTGATCTGAGACTTCAGAGAGGAAACACGTAGAGATTGTTGGCTCCTGCTCGCGAGTCTTTGCGTTTCCTCGGAGAAGCTTTAGTGTTGGGTCATGGAGATCCGGGGGTTGGCCTTCTTCCCTCTCTTATGGATCTCATGGACACTACTGGGCCTCGTGGTCCTTGTTACTCTGACGCTTATCTCAGGGCACGAAAATTACCCTTCCATCAGGTACGAGGGGACGGGACAAGATTCCGGACTTTGTCCTGCACTTATTATTGTTATGTTATTATCCGGGTAATTCCTGGAATATTGTTGCTCCTTAATCATTCAAAATACGTTGGACGATTAATGGTCTCCATCCGCTTATGGACAAAAACATCATCTCATGGAGGACTATTAAGACCTCACCGCAGAAATTTGCCAATAATTATGCAAAAAGCAGGTTCACAATTTCTTAAGCATCGGGGCACATTTACTTACCCGGTCCTGTGGCGATCCAGTGGCGCGTTCTCAGTGGAGGATTCGGGTCTTCCGGCGATTCACTAAGGTAGTGCGCCCGATGTCCACCAGGTGTCGCTGCTGCGCTGAAGTCCGTCGGAGTTCATTGGAGTTCACCATCCGTTGCTGGGTGCAGGTAAGTGCGTGTCAAGCGACACTTTTTTTTTTTTAAATACGCCATTTTTCCGAATCCGTTGGGTTTTCTTACGGCCACGCCCCCCGATTTCCGTCGTGTGCATGCAGACACCGGTGCGCCACAATCCGATCGCATGTGCCAAAATCCTGGGGCAATTCAGGGAAAATCGGTGCATATCGGTAATATTTGTGTAACCCGTTGTAAAAACGCGATTTGGGCCCTTAGTAAATGTCCCCCATAATTTCCACAAAAATTTATATTGAGTAGGGAAAACTTACAAGCAGCACAAGGTATAAGAAACGGGAAGAGACCCATAGTAAAGAACACCTACCTACAGCACTGCCGTGTGTTATTCCTCCCAATACCCTGTATTCTATGCCAGGGCCGGATTATAGGGGAGTGCACAGGGCGCAAGCCCCGGGGCCCCCACCAATTTGACCTTAAAGGGGCCCCCACCAAACTTGGACGATTCGGGCGGTTGCACAACAGCCCGAATTGTCAACAGAATATTTCGCTCTGGGCTGCCTGGGCCGATGTGCCCTTAATCAGTCTATGGCAGAGCGAGGGAACAATAAGTTCTCTGCTCTGCCATAGAGGATCGGATGTAAACAAAGATGATTGCACAGTGTGTGACATTGCAGCATGAGATGTCACAGTACTGCGATGTCACGACTCCGCCTGTAGCAGGGCGCCGCCATCTTTGTTTACATCCAATATACACTAGTATCCTGACACCGCGATGGAAGGGAAGGAGGCCGGCGCGCATCGGGGGAACGATGGAAGTTGAGTACAATTTTATTATTTTACCTAGGAATGTATAAAGTTATTATAGGGGGATTGCATATATTTATTATGGGGGGTGTGTGTATATAGTTGTTATTGGGGAGCAGTATATAACAATTTCTGTTCACTGTCTGGATTACATTGAATGGGGGCCCCCACCATATTTTGCGCCCAGGGGCCCCCACCAACCTTAATGTTCTCTGCACTTCCATACTACTTATTACCATAGGACATAAGGAATACATTTTTACATTGCACTGACCAAACACCAATGTTCCGGTTCATGACTGCCCCCAATATTTGTGTCAATGGTTTTTCCCTCCTACCCAAATTAAGATTAATTAAATTAAAGATTAACTTTCATTTCCTAAGGTTCTTGGACAAAAAAAAAGGGGAGAACTAATTGGGCATTGTTGGCAACAAAGAACAGCCCATTGTTCTTTTTTCATGCAAATTGTATATAAGAAGGACCAATCAGGTCGCAGAATGATTGATGATGTCACAATGACAGGACCAAGTACCAGAGGTGTAGTAGCCCCTGCTAGGGCGATGTCTTGTCATTCTGATCTGAGACTTCAGAGAGGAAACACGTAGAGATTGTTGGCTCCTGCTCGCGAATCTTTGCAGTTCCTCGGAGAAGCTTTAGTGTTGGGTCATGGAGATCCGGGGGTTGGCCTTCTTCCCTCTCTTATGGATCTCATGGACACTACTGGGCCTCGTGGCCCTTGTTACTCTGACGCTTATCTCAGGGCACGAAAATTACCCTTCCATCAGGTACGAGGGGGCGGGACAAGATTCTGGACTTTGTCCTGGAGATATATTGTTATGTTATTATCCGGGTAATTCCTGGAATATTGTTGCTCCTTAATCATTCAAAATACATTGGACGATTAATGGTCTCCATCCGCTTATGGACAAAAACATCATCTCAGGGAGGACTATTAAGACCTCACAGCAGAAATTTGCCAATAATTATGCAAAAAGCAGGTTCACAATTTCTTAAGCATCGGGGCAGATTTACTTACCCGGTCCTGTGGCGATCCAGTGGCGAGTTCTCAGTGGAGGATTCGGGTCTTCCAGCGATTCACTAAGGTAGTGCGCCCAATGTCCACCCGGTGCCGCTGCTGCGCTGAAGTCCGTCGGAGTTCACTGGAGTGCACCATCCGTTGCTGGGTGCAGGTAAGTGCGTGTCAAGCGACCCTTTTTTTTAAAAAATACGGCGTTTTTCCCGAATCCGTTGGGTTTTCTTACGGCCACGCCCCCCTGATTTCCGTCGTGTGCATGCAGGCACCGGTGCGCCACAATCTGATCCCGTGTGCCAAAATCCCGGGGCAATTCAGGGAAAATCGGTGCATATCGGTAATATTCGTGTAACCCGTTGTAAAAACGCGATTTTGACCCTTAATAAATGTCCCTCATAATTTCCACAAAAATTTATATTGAGTAGGGAAAACTTACAAGCAGCACAAGGTATAAGAAACGGGAAGAGACACATAGTAATGAACACCTACCTACAGCACTGCCGTGTGTTATTCCTCCCAATACCCTGTATTCTATGCCAGGGCCGGATTATAGGGGAGTGCACAGGGCGCAAGCCCCGGGGCCCCCACCACCTTGACCTTAAAGGGGCCCCCACCAAACTTGGGCGATTCAGGTGGTTGCACAACAGCCCGAATATCAACAGAATATTTCGCTCTGGGCTGCCTGGGACGATGTGCCCTTAATCAGTCTATGGCAGAGCGAGGGAACAATAAGTTCTCTACTCTGCCATAGAGGATCGGATGTAAACAAAGATGATTACACAGTGTGTGACATTGCAGCATGAGATGTCACAGTACTGCGATGTCACGACTCCGCCTGTAGCAGGGCGCCGCCATCTTTGTTTGCATCCAATATACACTAGTATCCTGACACCGCGATGGAAGGGAAGGAGGTCGGAGCGCATCAGGGGAACGATGGAAGTTGAGTACAATTTTATTATTTTACCTAGGAATGTATAAAGTTATTATAGGGGGATTGCATAGATTTATTATGGGGGGTGTGTGTATATAGTTGTTATTGGGGAGCAGTATATAACAATTTCTGTTCACTGCCTGGATTACACTGAATGGGGGCCCCCACCATATTTTGCGCCCAGGGGCCCCCACCAACCTTAATGTTCTCTGCACTTCCATACTACTTATTACCATAGGACATAAGGAATACATTTTTACATTGCACTGACCAAACACCGATGTTCCGGTTCATGACTGCCCCCAATATTTGTGTCAATGGTTTTTCCATCCTACCCAAATCAAGATTAATTAAATTAGAGATTAACCTTAATTTCCTAAGGTTCTTGGACAAAAAAAAAGGGGAGAACTAATTGGGCATTGTTGGCAACAAAGAGCAGCCCATTGTTCTTTTTTCATGCAAATTGTATATAATAAGGACCAATCAGGTCGCAGAATGATTGATGATGTCACAATGACAGGACCAAGTACCAGAGGTGTAGTAGCCCCTGCTAGGGCGATGTCTTGTCATTCTGATCTGAGACTTCAGAGAGGAAACACGTAGAGATTGTTGGCTCCCGCTCGCGAGTCTTTGCGGTTCCTCGGAGAAGCTTTAGTGTTGGGTCATGGAGATCCGGGGATTGGCCTTCGTCCCTCTCTTATGGATCTCATGGACACTACTGGGCCTCGTGGTCCTTGTTACTCTGACGCTTATCTCTGGGCACGAAAATTACCCTTCCATCAGGTACGAGGGGGCGGGACAAGATTCCGGACGTTATCCTGCACTTATTATTGTTATGTTATTATCCGGGTAATTCCCGGAATATTGTTTCTCTTTCTTTATTCAAAATACATTGGACGATTCATGGTCTCCATCCACTTATGGACAAAAACATCATCTCAGCGAATTTTATGAAGACCTTACCCCAGAAATTTTACATCAATTATGCAAATAGCAGATTTACAATTTCTAAACCTCATTAGCATAAAAACTATTGATAGATGGAAGGAATTGGGGGGAAAGACACAAAGTATCGGGAAGGGAAAGAGACACGTCGTGAGGAATTGATAGAACTTAAAGGAAGAGTCTGGATACATTGGGAGATCAGGAAATAATGGGAGGGGGGGGGGGGGGTATTTTTATTATTGGTCCAGGTAAGTCAATTCCTACAGCATCCAATTGGTTCCTGGGTTCATTGGAGCTGCATTCTAATTGGCTGCTGTGGGCAACTTCTTCATCCCCCACCCCATGTTTTTTTGCTCCATCCATTATATGAATGGGGAATTTTTTTTAATGGGAGCATAAGATTTATTTTTAGATTTTTGCGGTTCTGGGGTAATTCTGCTTCTTGTCTTCTTCTAACTCCAAATATTTTGCCTTACGCAACAGTGACACGGGAAAAGATCTCCCCGAGTCAGCATTGTACAAAGTCATCTTTATTGTATCTTCCATCCTTGGTAGGTAGATCCTTCTCATAGGTAAAGAACATTATAAAGGAACCAGCGGCTCCGGCGCTCGAGGATCTTCTTACATCCCGGATCACCATCGATGATCCTTATTTCTGGAGGCGATTATAAGCGTCAATATCAGGGGTCAGGAATATTTTTGGCTGAAAGAGCCATAAACGGCACATATTTTAAAATATAATTCTGCAAGAGCCGTACAGTATATTCATACAGTATATAGCCAGCCAGCTACCCAGTACATAGCCAGACCCCCAGTATACAGCCACCCCCTAGTATATAGCCAGACCCCCAATATACAGCCACCCCCTAGTATATAGCCAGACCCCCAGTATACAGCAAAGCCAGTCCCCCTAGTATACAGCCACCCCCCTATTATACAGACAGTCTGACCCCCTGTATATAGCCAGCCCCCTGCATACAGCCAGCTAGTCCCCCTAGTTTACAGCCAGCCCTCAAGTATACAGACAGCCTGACCCCCCTGTATATAGCCAGCCAGCTCCCGAGTATATAGCCATCCCCCCAGTATACAGTCGTACAGTATATTCATACAGTATATAGCCAGCTACCCAGTATATAGCCAGACCCCCAGTATACAGCCACCCCCTAGTATATAGCCAGACCCCCAGTATACAGCAAAGCCAGTCCACCTTGTATACAGCCACCCCCCTATTATACAGACAGCCTGACCCCCTGTATATAGCCAGCCCCCAGCATACAGCCAGCTAGCCCCCCTACTTTACAGCCAGCCCTCAAGTATACAAACAGCCTGACCCTCCTGTATATAGCCAGACAGCTCCCCCAGTAAATAAACCAGCCCCCAGTATAGAGCCATCCTGTCCCACCAGTATACAGCCAGTCCCCCCAGTATAAAGCCAGCAAGCCCACTTAGTAAATAGCTAGCCAGCCCAGTATATAGCCAGCCCCTTATATATACCCAGGCATCCCCCCAGTATATAGCCAGCCCCCCAGTATATAGCCAGGCAGTCCCCCCATTATATAGCCAGCCAGCCCCCATGAATACAGCAAGGCAGTCCCCCCATTATATAGCCAGCCAGCCCCCCATATATACAGCCAGCCCCTCACCTGAATACAGCCAGCCATCCCACTGTATAAAGCTGCCCCCCCAGTATACAGCCAGCCAGTCCCCCTAGTATACAGCCAGCCCCCCCCTAGTATACCATACATCCCACCCGTATATAGCCAGCCAGCCCCCTGTATATAGCCAGCCACCCCCAGTATATAGCCAGCCCCCTGTATACAGCCAGCCACCCCCCTGTATATAGCCAGCCCCCCCAGTATACAGACAGCCTGACCCCCCTCTATATAGCCAGACAGTTCCCCCAGTAAACAACCAGCCCCTTCTGTATATAGCCCGCCCCCAGTATAGTGCCAGCCTCTCCCCCAGTATACAGCCAGCTCCCCCAGTATAAAGCCAGCCAGCCCACCCAGTATATAGCCAGCCAGCCCCCCTGTAGACAGCCATCCCCTCACCTGAATACAGCCAGCCACCCCCCATATACAGCCAGCAACCTCCTGTATACAGCCAGTTATCCCTCTGTATAGAGCCAGCCATCCCACCTGTATACAGTCATCCACCCCCTGTATACAGCCAGCCATCCCACTGTATATAGCTGCCTACCCAGTATACAGCCAGCCAGCCTGCTAGTTTACAGCCACCCCCCTGTATACAGCCAGGCATCCCATTGTATATAGCTGCCCCCCAGTATACAGCCAGCCCCCTCCAGTATACAGACAGCCTGTCCCCCCAGTATAAAGCCAGCCTGCCCACCCAGTATCTAGCCAGTCAGCCCACCCAGTATCTAGCCAGTCAGCCCAGTATATAGCCAGCCCCTTATATATAGCCATACAGCCCCCCCAGTATATAGCCAGCCAGCCCCCTGTATACATTAAGCCACCCCCCTGTATATAGCCAGTCCCACCAGTAAGCAGACAGCCTAACCCCCCTGTATAAAGCCAGACAGCTCCCCCATTAAACAACCAGCCCCCCTGTATATAGCCCACCTCTTAATATACAGCCAGCCCCCCAAGTATATATCCAACCCCTTATATATAGCCATACAGCCCCCCAGTATATAGCCAGCATGCCCCTCCCCAGTATATAGCCAGCCAGCCCATCCAGTAAACAGGCAGCCTGTCCCCCAGTATACAGCCAGTCCCCCCAGTATACATCCAGCCAGCCCACCCTGTATATAGCCAGCCAGCCCAGTATACAGCCTGCCCCTTATATATAGCCAGGCAGCCCCCCCGTGGCATATAGCCAGACAGCCCACCTCTCAGTATGTAGCCAGCATGCCCCTCCACAATACATAGCCAGCATGCCCCTCCTCAGTATATGGGGTATAGAAAGTAGCAAGAAAGGACAGGGAGAAAGCGCTAATAGTGTGACATTTTAGGGGGTATATAAGTATATAGGCAGCCAGCCCCCCAGTATATAACCAGCTAACCCACCCAGTATATAGCAGCCAGCCCATCCAGTATGTATCCAGCCCCCCTATACAGAGCCAGAGAGCTTCCCAATATACAGCCAGTCCCCCCAGCATATAGCCAGCATACCCCTTCCCAGTATATAGCCAGCATGCCCTTCCCCAGAATATAGCCAGACAGCCCACCGAGTATATAGCCAGCCAACCCATCCAGTTAACAGGCAGCCTGTCCCTCAGTATACAGCCAGCCCCCCCAGTATACATCCAGCCAGCCCACCTAGTATATATAGCCAGCCAGCCCAGTATATAGCCAGCCCCTCTATACATAGCTAGCCAGCTCCTTCCCAGTATATAGCCAGCCAGCCCCCCCAAGTATATAGCCAGCCAGCCCCCCCAGTATATGGTCAGTCAGCCCCGCCAGTATATAGCCAACCATCCCCCCAGTATATAGCCAGACAGCCCACCAGTATATAGCCAGACAGCCCACCAGTATATAGCCAGCCAGTCCCCCAGTATATAGCTAGCCAGCCCCCCAGTAAATAGCCAGCCCCTTATATATGGCCATACAGCCCCCCAAGTATATAGCCAGCCAGCCCCTCCCCAGCCCACCAGTATATAGCCAGCATGCCCCTCCCCAGTATATAACCAGCCAGCCCCCCCAGTATATGGTCAGTCAGCCCCACCAGTATATAGCCATACAGCCCCCCCAGTATATAGCCAGCCAGCCCCTCCCCAGCCCACCAGTATATAGCCAGCATGCCCCTCCCCAGTATATAACCAGCCAGCCCCCCAGTATATGGTTAGTCAGCCCCACCAGTATATAGCCAACCATCCCCCCAGTATATAGCCAGCCATCCCCCCAGTATATGGCCAGACAGCCCACCAGTATACAGCCAGCCAGTCCCCCAGTATATAGCTAGCCAGCCCCCCAGTATATAGCATGCCAGCCCAGTATATAGCCATCCCCTTATATATAGCCATACAGCCCCCCCAGTATATAGCCAGCCAGCCCCCTGTATACAGCAAGCCACCCCCCTGTATATAGCCAGCCCCCCCAGTAAACAGACAGCCCCCCCTGTATATAGCCCGCCCCTCAGTATACAGCCAGCCCCCCAGTATTAATCCAGACAGCCCAGTATATATCCAACCCCTTATATATAGCCATACAGCCCCCCAGTATATAGCCAGCATGCCCCTCCCCAGCCCCCCAGTATATAGCCAGCATGCCCCTCCCCAGTATATAGCTAGCATGCCCCTCCCCAGAATATAGCCAGCCAGCCCACCCAGTATATAGCCAGCCAACCCATCCAGTAAACAGGCAGCCTGTCCCCCAGTATACAGCCAGTCCCCCCAGTATACATCCAGCCAGCCCACCCTGTATATAGCCAGCCAGCCCAGTATACAGCCATCCCCTTATATTTAACCATGCAGCCCCCCCGCATCATATAGCCAGCCAGCCCACCCCTCAGTATATAGCCAGCATGCCCCTCCCCAATACATAGCCAAAATGCCCCTCCTCAGTATATGGGGTATAGAAAGTGGCAAGAAAGGACAGGGAGAAAGCACTAATAGTGTGACATCTTAGGGGGTATATAAGTATATAGCCAGACAGCCCACTTAGTATATAGGCAGCCAGCCCCCCAGTATATAGCCATCTAACCCACCCAGTATATAGCAGCCAGCCCATCCAGTATGCAGCCAACCCCCTATACATAGCCTGTCCCCCCAGTATATAGCCAACATGCCCCTCCCCAGAATAAAGACAGACAGCCCGACTATATAGCCAGCCAACCCATCCAGTTAACAGGCAGCCTGTCCCCCAGTATACAGCCAGTCCCCCCAGGATACATCCAGCCAGCCCACCCAGTATATAGCTAGCCAGCCCAGTATATAGCCAGCCCCTTATATATAGCCAGGCAGCCCCCACCCGGCATATAGCCAGACAGTCCCCCCAGTATATAGCCAGCATGCCCCTCCCCAATATATAGCCAGTCCCTTTATACATAGCTAGCCAACCCCTTCCCAGTATATAGCCAGCCAGTCCCCCCAAGTATATAGCCAACCAGCCCCCCCCCCAGTATATAGCCAGCCAGCCCCCCCAGTATATATCCAGCCCTGCCAGAATATAGCCAGCCAGCCCCCGAGTATATAGCCAGCCAGTCCCCCAGTATATAGCCAGCCAGCCCCCCACTATATAGCATGCCTCCCCACAGTATATAGCCAGAATTCCCCTCCCCAGGATATAGCCAGCCAGCCCATCAAGTATATTGCCACCCCCCTATACATTGCCATAGAGCCCCCAGTATATAGCCAGCTAAACCACCCAGTATAAAGCTAGCCAGCCCATCTAGTATATAGCCAGCCCCCTATACATAGCCAGAGAGCCTCCCAGTAGGTAGCCAGCGAGCCCCTCCCCAGTAAATAGGCAGCCAAGTCACCCAGTATATAGCCAGCCAGCTAACCCAGTATATAGCCAGCCACCGATACATAGCCAGCCAGCCCCCCAGTATATAGCCAGCCCCCAATATATAGCCAGCCAGTCCCCGAGTAAATAGACAGCCAGCCCCCCAGTATATAGCCAGCCTGCCCCCCAGAATAGAGTCAGCCAGCCCCCCAGTACATAGCCAGCCAGCCCTGTATATAGCCAGCATGCCCCTCCCCAATATAAAGCCAGCCAGCCCATCCAGTACATAGCCTGCCCCCCAATACATAGCCAGAGAGCCCCCAGTATATAGCCAACTAATCCACCCAGTATATAGCCAGCCATTGCAGTATATAGCCAGCCCCCCTATACTGAGCCAGAGATCCCCCAGTATGTAGTCAGCCAGCCCCTCCCCAGTATATAGCCAGCAAGGCCCCCCAGTATATAGCCAGCCAGTCCCCCACTTTATAGCCAGCCAGCCCCCCGTATATAGCCAGACAGCCCCTCCCCAGTATATAGCCAGCCAGCACCCCTAGTATATAGCCAGCCCCCAATATATAGCCAGCCAGTCCCCGAGTAAATAGACAGCCAGCCCCCCAGTATATAGCCAGCCTGCCCCCCAGAATAGAGTCAGCCAGCCCCCCAGTATATAGCCAGCCAGCCCTGTATATAGCCAGCATGCCCCTCCCCATTATAAAGCCAGCCAGCCCATCCAGTACATAGCCTGCCCCCCAATACATAGCCAGAGAGCCCCCAGTATATAGCCAACTAACCCACCCAGTATATAGACAGCCATTGCAGTATATAGCCAGCCCCCCTATACTGAGCCAGAGATCCCCCAGTATGTAGTCAGCCAGCCCCTCCCCAGTATATAGCCAGCAAGGCCCCCCAGTATATAGCCAGCCAGTCCCCCACTTTATAGCCAGCCAGCCCCCCGTATATAGCCAGACAGCCCCTCCCCAGTATATAGCCAGTCAGCACCCCTAGTATATAGCCAGCCAGCCCCACCAGTATATAGCCAATTAGCCCTGCCAGTATATAGCCAGCCAGCCCCCAGTATATAGCCAGCATGCCCCCCAGTATATAGCCAGCCTGCGCCCCAGTATATAGCATGCCTCTCCACCGTATATAGCCAGCATGCCCCTCCCCAGTATATTACCAGCCAGCCCCTACAATTATATAGCCAACCCCCTATACATAGCCAGAGAGCCCCTCCCCAGTATATAGCCAACAAGCCCACACATTATATAGCCAGCCACCCTGTATACAGCCAGCAAATCCCCGCATTATATAGCCAGCCAGCCCCTCCATGTATACAGACATCCTTGACCTTGTATACAGCCAGCCCACGTATACAGCTAGCTAGCCCCCCAGTATATAGCCAACCCCCAGTATATAGCCAGTTCCCAATATATAGCCAGTCATCCCCAAGTATATAGCCAGCCATCCCCCCAGTATATAGCCAGCCTGCCCCCCGTATATAGTCAGCCCCCAGTACATAGCCAGTCAGCCCTGTATATAGCCAGCATGCCCCTCCCCAGTATATAGCCAACAAGCCCACCCAGTATATAGCCACCTGCCCAATACATAGCCAGAGAGCCCCCCCAGGATATAGACAACTAACCCACCCAGTATATAGCCAGCCAGCCCATCCAGTATATAGCCAGCCCCCCTATACATAGGCAGAGAGCCCCGCAGTATCTAGCCAGACAGCCCCTCCCCAGTATATAGCCAGCCAGTCCCCCACTTTATAGCCAGCCATCCCCCCGTATATAGCCAGCCAGCCCCACCCCAGTATATAGCCAGCAAGCCCCTCCAGTATATAGTCAGCCAGCCACTCCCAGCATATAGCCAGCCCCCCATTATATTGCCAGCCACCCTGGATACAGCCAGCAAATCCCCCCATTATATAGCCAGCCAGCCCCTCTATGTATACAGACATCCTTGACCTTGTATACAGCCATCCCACGTATACAGCTAGCCAGACCCCAGTATATAGCCAACCCCCCCAGTATATAGCCAGTCCCCCAATATATAGCCAGCCACCCCCAGTATATAGCCAGCCAGCCCCCCAGTATATAGCCAGCCTGTCCCCCAGTATATAGTCAGCCAGCTCCCCAGTACATAGCCAGCTAGCCCTGTATATAGCCAGCATGCCCCTCTCCAGTATATAGCTAGCCAGCCCACCCAGTATATTGCCACCCCCCTCAATACATAGCCAGAGAGCCCTCCAGGATATAGCCAACTAACCCACCCAGTATATAGCCAGCCAGCCCATCCAGTATATAGCCAGCCCCCCTATACATAGCCATAAAGCCCCCTAGTATGTATCCAGCCAGCCCCTCCCAGTATATAGCCAGCAAGCCCCCCTCCAGTATATAGCTAGCCAGTCCCCCACTCTATAGCCAGCCAGCCCCCCGTATATAGCCAGCCAGCCGCCCCAGTATACAGCCAGCCACTCCCAACATATAGCCAGCCCCCCATTATATAGCCAGCCCCCCTGTATACAGCCAGCCAATCCCCCCATTATATAGCCAGCCAGCCCCCCATGCATACAGCCATCCTCACCCTTGTATACAGCCAGCCGACATATACAGCTAGTCAGCCCCCCATTATATAGCCAGCCAGCCCCCTAGTATACAGCCAGCCCCCCTGAATACAGCCAACCCCCTGTATAGAGCCAGCCAGCCCCTTGTATATAGCCAATCCCACAGTAAACAGCCAGCCAGTCCCCCTAGTATACAGCTAGCCCCCCCAGACAGCCTGCAGACAGCCTGCACCCCAATATACAGACAGCCTGCCCCCCAGTATATAGACAGCCAGCTCAGTATATAGCAAGCGCCTTATATATAGCCAAACAGCTCCCCAGTGTATAGCCAGCATGCCCCCCCAGTATATAACAAGCATTCCCTTCCCCAGTATATAGCCAGCATGCCCCTCCCCAGTATATAGCCAGCAGGCCCTTCCCAGTAAATAGCCAGCAAGCCCACCCAGTGTATTTCCAGCCAACCTACCCTGTATATATAGACAGCCCACCCTATACATAGCCATCCAGCCCCTCCCCAGTATATAGCCAGCCCCCTAGTATATAGTCAGCCAGCTCCCTAGTATATATATTCAGCCAGTGCCCCCAGTATATAGCCACCCAGTCCACCCCAGTGTATAGCCAGCCCCCCAGTATATAGCCAGCACACCCCCTGTATGCAGCCAGCCCCCCATTATAAAGCCAGCCAGTCTCCCCTGTATACAGCCAGTCCCCCCTGTATACAGCATGCCCCAGTATATAGCCAGCCCTCCCATTATATAGACAGTTCCCACCCCCCTGAATACAGCCAGCCACCACAGCTTGCCAACATCATAGTCTGTGCGACGCCAGTGCGAATAGAGCTGTCACCGCCGGTCGGAATGCTTCAAGTAGCGGAGTTGCGGGGGTGCGTCGGAAAGGTGCGTTCCTGGTCTTTTATTTTCCCATCGGCCCAACCAGGAGCCCGGTCCGCGAAGCAAATGGGGCCATCAAAAGAGCCACATCTGCCTCGCGAGCATTAGGTTCCCAACCCCTGGTCTATAGCAATGACAGATAGAAATCTCTGCTAACATGTGTTGTCTATGTCAGGGGTTGGGCTCTGCTCCATCCAATACAGATTCATGATCCTAAAATCGGATCCATCGGAGAAGCTCCACATCAGCGGCCAGCGAGTCCTCTACGCCCTGGGGTGGATCTCCTGCATCACAACCACTCTAAGCGCCTTGTGCTCGGTGAGTTATCAAATCTTATATAAAGTCTCCAGTAATTCACAGATGTGTGAGTGCCCGAGGGAATGTTTTCCCCCTTAAAATGTGGAGAAGGTCCTAGAACATCATAAAGATTTTTAAGTCATAGAAAAAAATATGTTGTGAACGGTTATACTTTATCTATCTATGTGACTATTCTTACAGTGGTGCCTATCCCTCTCTTATTATACTGGTGCCCCCCCCGGTGCCTATCCCTCTCTTATTATACTGGGTCCCCCCGGTGACTATCCCTCTCTTATTTTACTGGTACCCCCCCCCCCCCGGTGACTATCCCTCTCTTATTATACTGGGTCCCCCCGGTGACTATCCCTCTCTTATTATACTGGGTCCCCCCCCTCCCCCCGGTGACTATCCCTCTCTTATTATACTGGTGCCCCCCCGGGGACTATCCCTCTCTTATTATACTGGTGCCCCCCCCCCCCATGACTATCCCTCTCTTATCATGCTGGTGCCCCCCCGGGGACTATCCCTCTCTTATTATACTGGTGCCCCCCGGTGACTATCCCTCTCTTATCATGCTGGTGTCCCCCCCGGGGACTATCCCTCTCTTATTATACTGGTGCCCCCCCCCACCCGGTGACTATCCCTCTCTTATTATACTGGTGCCCCCCCGGGGACTATCCCTCTCTTATTATACTGGTGCCCCCCCCCCATGACTATCCCTCTCTTATTATACTGGTGCCCCCCGGTGACTATCCCTCTCTTATTATACTGGTGCCCCCCCCCACCCGGTGACTATCCCTCTCTTATTATACTGGTGCCCCCCGGTGACTATCCCTCTCTTATTATACTGGTGCCCCCCCCACCCGGTGACTATCCCTCTCTTATTATACTGGTGCCCCCTGGTGACCACCCCTCTCTTATTATACTGGTGCCCCCCCCGATGCCTATCCCTCTCTTATTATACTGGTGCCCCCCGGTGACTATCCCTCTCTTATTATACTGGTGCCCCCCCCCCCTCGGTGACTATCCCTCTCTTATTATACTGGTGCCCCCCCCGATGCCTATCCCTCTCTTATTATACTGGGTCCCCCCGGTGACTATCCCTCTCTTATTATACTGGTGCCCCCCCCACCCGGTGACTATCCCTCTCTTATTATACTGGTGCCCCCCGGTGACTATCCCTCTCTTATTATACTGGTGCCCCCCCCACCCGGTGACTATCCCTCTCTTATTATACTGGTGCCCCCCGGTGACTATCCCTCTCTTATTATACTGGTGCCCCCCCCACCCGGTGACTATCCCTCTCTTATTATACTGGTGCCCCCTGGTGAGCATCCCTCTCTTATTATACTGGTGCCCCCCCCGATGCCTATCCCTCTCTTATTATACTGGTGCCCCCCCCCGATGCCTATCCCTCTCTTATTATACTGGTGCCCCCCGATGACTATACCTCTCTTATTATACTGGTGCCCCCCCCCCCCTCGGTGACTATCCCTCTCTTATTATACTGGTGCCCCCCCCGATGCCTATCCCTCTCCTATTATACTGGTGCCCCCCCCGATGCCTATCCCTCTCCTATTATACTGGTGCCCCCCCCGATGCCTATCCCTCTCTTATTATACTGGTGCCCCCCCGATGCCTATCCCTCTCTTATTATACTGGTGCCCCCCGGTGACTATACCTCTCTTATTATACTGGTGCCCCCCCCCCCCTCGGTGACTATCCCTCTCTTATTATACTGGTGCCCCCCCCCGATGCCTATCCCTCTCCTATTATACTGGTGCCCCCCCCGATGCCTATCCCTCTCCTATTATACTGGTGCCCCCCGGTGACTATCCCTCTCTTATTATACTGGTGCCCCCCCCATGACTATCCCTCTCTTATTATACTGGTGCCCCCCGGTGACTATCCCTCTCTTATTATGCTGGTGCCCCCCCCCCCCCCCCGGTGACTATCCCTCTCTTATTATACTAGTTTCCCCTTGGTGATTATCAATCTCTTATTAGAATGGTGTGAGATACTGACCCTTATAATTCTTGTCCTCCTGTGGCCCCCCCTGTTCTATCCTCCACCATCTCCATGTGATGTTTATATTTCTGTTTTCGTTGCAGCTGAAGACCGATGCCACAGTCCATAGGATCGGCACATTATTGGCACTTACCTCCAACTCAACTTACAACTTGTGTCAGGCAGCTGTCCTGTATAAGAGGTCCTTCAGCAGCCGCCGGATGTGCCACATCACCATGGCCTCAGCCTCAGGCACCATGGTGGCACTGATATTATGTATCCTTTTATACGTGACTGGTATATGAACCAGGACAGAGCAGTTGGGGCTTGTGGGCACAAAATCTGGTGGTCCAGATAGGGAATAGAAATCGCTATACACAGGCTCCCAGCAATAACTATATACAGCTCCCAGTATTCACTATATACAGCTCCCCGCAATCACTATATACAGCTCCCCCAGAAATCACTATATACAGCTCCTCCAGCAATCACTATATACAGCTCCCCCAGCAATCACTGTATACAGCTCCCAGCAATCACTGTATACAGCTCCCCCAGCAATGACTATATACAGCTCCCAGTATTCACTATATACAGCTCCCCCAGCAATCACTATATACAGCTCCCCCAGCAATCACTATATACAGCCCCCAGCAATCACTGTATACAGCTCCCCCAGCAATGACTATATACAGCTCCCAGTATTCACTATATACAGCTCCCCCAGCAATCACTATATACAGCCCCCAGTAACTACTGTGTACAGCCCCTAACAATCACTCTTCACAGCCCCCCAGTATTCACTATATACCCCCCCCCCCCCAGCAATCAGGCTCTTGGTTTACCACCGATCGTCAAATGGCAGAGCAGGGAGGATTAAGTCGGGGCATGCCCCATGTCCACTAGTTACGGTCCGGTCAGCCCGGACCCAAATACACAGTGGGCAAATAGGGCGGTCATGGGTTGAATTGCCCACATTTGATGGGGGCCCCTTTTGGGGCAAAGTGGTTGGGGCCCCGGGGCACTCGTCCCGGACAGCCCCCTATAATCCGGCCCTTGATGTGATAATGTAGAAAACTTTATATATATATATATATAAGATATTGTGACTTCTCCTTAGCATATATTATTACAGTGGAGGCATCTCAGATCTTCCTCCTTTTAGATCTGGTTCCTGACGACTGGCTTAAGGTGAGTTCTTGTTGCTATTCGCCGTCTCGTGTAATCTACTTGTGTCCGGAGTTCACCTTCTTCTTTCTGGTGCATGTGAGTGCTTGATCTTGTGACACAATCGCGTTTTTAAATTCTGCGGTTGTCCCGAAACCACACCCCCGGTTTCTATCGCTTACGCCAAAATCCTGGGGCAATTTGGCGCAAAATGGAAATCGCTGTGAAACCCGACGAAAGTTCGTCTGATGGAATCTTAGTAAATGAGCCCCAATGTGTTTGTCTTATGATAGATCTTTGGGGCCCAGTATAAAGTGTTACATTCCGGGGGCCCACCGGAGGATTCCCCGGTGCTCTACTGGGCCGGTCTGACTCTGATCTCACTCGGTACCACATAAGGCGGTGAGGACGACCCAGCACTAACCTCCTCCATCCTATCTTCTGCAGATCTTCTCTTATTTCAGCAAGTGCTTAGATTATCTAGTATTCGCTGGCCTGACATTACACCAGGTGACCAACTGTACAGATTTCCAGGTAAGTCGACAATATGTGATGTTCTCACGTCATCCCCCAATGGGCAGAAATGATATCCTGTAAGAAGATGATTTGTATAATATGATCTTTCTTTGCTATTTTATTTTAGCGTTTGTCTCTAAGATTGTCGAGAGAAGGAGTCTCCATCTACCTCCGGGAGAAGCCCCAGGACCCGGAGAACCCCGTATAAGAAGGGACTGAATCACCTTACAGACAACTGATATCATCCGGACAGCGTTGGGCCAGTCACTTGGCATCATCCCATCCGCGGCCAAGACCATCTCATCCGCAGCCACCCAGCTCACCTGTTCTATCTGTAGCCGGGCCGGCCCATCCCATCCGCGGCCACCTGGTCCAACCATCCTGTCCGCGGCTGGGCCCTCCCGTTCCATCCGTGGGCCGTTCCATCTGCGGCTTGCCAACCAGCAGACCCGAGGATGTATGTACCTTTTATATCTTTAGATGGATTTGCACATATAAATGCATGTATGTTTAGATGCTGTATGGTGTGTATATGTGTATACGCTATATGAATGTATATATGTATGTACATGCTGGATACACTGTATATATGCTGTGTATATACTGTAGGAATGTATATATATATATATATGTGTGTGTATCTGCTGTATATACTGTATGTGTATATATGATGTATGGTTTGTAGAAAGTGTATGTACTGTATGTGTACATGATGTCTGTATACTGTATGTATGTGTGTATGTGCTATTTGTATGTATACGCAGTATGGGGCACATTTATTATTATTTATTATACACCTGTACAAGTGTAGAAGCCGGGAATTGCAACCTCTACCCCCTCTACGCCCCAGTGGGGACGGGGCATAGGAATTCCGTGTAGTGGGTGGGTGCAGGGTGTTCCTGCCTATAGTATGTGTAATGCATATAACCTGCACAGGCTGTGGCGCAATTCTACACCAGGTCAGACCTGACACAGGAGAACCCAAGTGGCACTCAGTAATCAGTATATACAGCCCCCCAGCAATCAGTATATACAGCCCCCAGTAATCCCTATATACAGCCCCCTAACAATAACTATATACAGCCCCCTAGTAATTGACATATACAGCCTCCCCAGCATTTAGTATATACAGCCCCCAGTAATCCCTATATACAGCCCCCTAACAATAACTATATACAGCCCCCTAGTAATTGACATATACAGCCTCCCCGGCATTAAGTATATACAGCCCCCAGTAATCCCTATATACAGCCCCCTTACATTAACTATATACAGTCCTCCAGTATTCACTGTATACAGCAATAACTATGTAGAGCTTCTCCAATAATCACTATATACAGCCCCCCAGCAATCAATATATACAGTCCCTCCAGCAATCAGTATATACAGCCCCTAGTATTCACTATATGCTGCCCCATAACAATAGCTATATACAGCTCCCCAGCAATCACTATATACAGCCCCCCAGCAATCACTATATACAGCTCCCCCAGCAATCACTATATACAGCCCCCCAGCAATATAGTCCCCCTATAATAACTATATACACCTCCTATAATAACTAACTATATACAGTCCCCCTGGTGACTATCCCTCTCTTTTTATACTGGTGCCCCCATCCCCCCCCCGCGAGGGACTATCCCTCTCTTTATTACAATGGTGTCTGATGACTATCCCTCTCTTATTATAAAGGTGTCTGATTAATATCCCACCGAAAAATTGGCACTTATAATTATTGTCTTCCTGCCCCCCCCTGTTCTAGCCTCTATCATC
Source organism: Engystomops pustulosus (assembly GCF_040894005.1). Lineage (NCBI taxonomy): Eukaryota > Metazoa > Chordata > Amphibia > Anura > Leptodactylidae > Engystomops > Engystomops pustulosus. Next base: position 206,493,991 of record NC_092415.1, read on the forward strand.
TCCAAGAAACTTATTAATGATACTTTTTATCTCTGTTTATGTTGCAGCTGAAGACCGATGCTACAGTCCACAGGATCGGCACAGTACTGGCGCCTTCCTCTCAGGCTGATGTCCTGTATGAGAGGTCCTTCAGCAGCCGCCGGATGTGCCGCATAACCCTGGCCTCGGCCTCGGGCACCATTGTGCCACTGATGAATTCTCCTTGGCATGTATCAGAGCTTCCTCCTTTTAGACCTGGTTCCTGACGACTGGCTTAAGGTGAGTTCTTGTTGCTATTCACCATCTTGTGTCCACTGTGACAATGATATAGAGACTCTCGATGGCCGTGTCATCCTCCCTTCTCACTCAGTGTCAGACTATGAAGGGCCAGGGGTGGCCGTCTTGTAGGTCCAACCCTCCATCCATGAAATACCCATGAACGATTGATCAGAAACAACATCTAATAATCTACAATGATCATTCTATATGAAATAGACCATAATGTGTTTGTCTTCTGATAGATCTTTGGGGCCCAGTATAAAGTGTTACATCCCGGGGGCCCCACCGGAGGATTCCCCGGTGCTCTACTGGGCCGATCTGACTCTGATCTCACTCGGTACCACATAAGGCGGCGAGGACGACCCAGCACTAACCTCCTCCATTCTATCTTCTGCAGATCTTCTCTTATTTCAGCAAGTGCTTAGATTATCTCATATTCGCTGGCCTGACATTACACCAGGTGACCAACTGTACAGATTTCCAGGTAAGTAGACAATGGGGCAGATTTACTTACCCGGTCCTGTCGCGATCCAGCGGCGGTGTCTCTGTGGAGGATTCGGGTCTTCCGGCGATTCACTAAGGTAGTGCGCCTGATGTCCACCAGGAGTCGCTGCTGCGCTGAAGACTGTCGGAGTTCACTGGAGTTCACCGCCCTACCCTGGGTGCAGGTAAGCGCGTGTCAAGGAACACTTTTTTCTTTTTAAATGCGGCGAATCCGTCTGTTTTTCTTACGGCCACGCCCCCCGATTTCCGTCGCGTGCATGCCGGCGCCGATGCGCCACAGTCCGGTTGCATGCACCAAAAACCCGGGGCAATTCAGGGAAAATCGTCGCAAAACAGTAAAATTCGGGTAACGCAATGGAAAAAACGCGATTCGGGCCCTTAGTAAATGACCCCCATTATGTGTTATTCTCACGTCATTCCCCAATGAAATGATATCTTGTAAAAAGGTGATCTATATAACATTTTCTCTTTTTTAGCGCTTGTCTCGAAAATTGTCGAGAGAAGGAGTCTCCATCTACCTCAGAGAAAGACCTAGGAACCTAAAAACCCTGTATAAGAAGGGACTGAATCACCTTCCAGACAACTGATATCACCCGGACAGCGTTCGGCCAGTCACTTGGCATCATCCAGGACACACCGTAGCAGGAAACCTCAGCCATTGTCATCGCTTAAGAAAACATCGTGAAAAACTGGAGACGTTCAACCCAGAAAATCTGACCCTAAAGCCTCGACCCCTCAGTATGGTGCAGCATCAACGTGCACCGTGCTTGGTGGTTACACATCTATATGTCACGGACCGTGGCCTATCACTACCACCCCAGGGCTAAGGACCACCAGAGGGTGCCTGGACTCTTCAGAACATATTTCCCCCGTGAACAATATTTCCTATTTATTAAAAATATTTTTTTATATAACAAGTTTCCTGTTAGAATTAGAGGAACCACATGAAGGATGACATAGAGGGGGCCACCGGTGGATTGTGCTCTGGTGGCTCGGTGGATACTGTATTGAACGTTACTTTTCTTACTCATTATACTACTTAGAAATGTAAATGTCTCCACTTGATTTTGCCCAAGAGATTTTCTTTATGCCCAAGAGGTTCTCAGTCCCATCACCATGGTAACAGTAGTGGGAGTAGGGGACTACCCTGTCCATATAATTAGTAGGGTGCCGGACACTTCACATTTGCACTAACACTTGAACGGCACTTGAGGGGCTCATTTACTAAGGGTCCGCGGAGCACATTTTCATCTGGTTTCCCGACGATTTCCATTTTGCACCAGATTGTCCTGGGATTTTGGCGCATGCGATTGGATTTTGGCGCACGCGACAGAAATAGGGGGAAGGGCTGTTGGACAACCCGACGGACAAAGCGCAAGATTTAACATTTAGAAATGTCGCAAGACATGCAGTTACAAGCACCGGGAAGAAGAAGGTGAACTCCGGCGGACCTGGACGCAGAAGCGGCACATGCAGGAACTCGGGCACACGAGCTACGTGAATCGCGCCGGACCCGAATCCTCGTCGGACAACGCACCGCGGGATCGTGACAGGACCGGGTAAATAAATCTGCCCCATAGAGTCTAAATGAGATGGGAGATAAAATGCCAAAACTGAACGTCGACCCCCACAGAAACAAAGTGGATCCTCGATTGCCTGAGGAATAAGTCACGATTCTTCCAAATGTGATTGAGCACAGTGGTCAGTAACCGGGGAGCACCCCAGGGCGCGGTACTTACCATTCCTTTTCACCATATACACCATCGACTTCAGACTTCACGCAGATCTTTACCATCTAAAATTCTCCAACAACTCTGCGATTGTTGGAAGTACTAGAGACTGACGACTTTGTGAGGGATCTGAGGGGACTGAAGCCAGATCTGTGGAAGCCAAAGACAAGCTCATCCGAGCCAAGGACTTGTTGGATTCAGTTCCTGGAGAAAGCCAGGACTGTTGGGGTCAATGGGGCACATTTACTTACCCGGTCCAGTTGCGATCCCGCGGCGCGTTCTCCAACAAGGGTTCGGGTTCTGCCGAGAGTCGCTAAGGTCCGTGCGCCTGATGTCCACCAGGTGTCGCTGCTGCGCCGAGGTCCGCCGGAGTTCACCTTCTCTTCGGTGCATGTAAGTGCTGATCTTGTTGCAGAAAGTAGCACAAAATATTAATTTGTGAGGAGGGGAAAAAACGTAGAAGCAGCACATAGTATAGGGAAGGGAAAGAGACACTTAGTGAAGACCACCTACCTACAGCACTCCCCCCATGCCGTATTCTCTGCGCTACCATACATCCTAGTGACCAGAGGACAGGACTTTGCACTGACCCGACACCATTGTTCTGGTTAATGACTGCCCCCAATATTTGTGCCAATGGGTCTCCCATCCCACCCAGCGCCTAGAAGACAAGATTTTTTGTCTGCTGTTTCCGGCCATGGAAAAAAAAGATATTTGTATGGGTGGTCAGGAGAGGAGTGCTATACACAGGATTACTGCGTATTACAGATATTCTACAGCTACAGATACATCGTGAGATTGTCTGTGCCTTCAGTCGCCTCGAAGGGAAGGTCACTGCATAAGGATTTGCAAAGCTCCAATACAATCAATTTGAGCTCCCCCCAATCAAGGTCATATTAACCAATAATCACCATGGACACAGGCCTGGGGCAGGCAGCAAAGGGGGAAGGCTGGGGAAGAAGGTTTAGGGGGATGGTGGAGCAGACGCCTCTGCCCCCCACCTGCCTCATAGACTACACCAGGGGTGGGATTCAGCTGCACAGGAGCAGGTCTCTGTGACTACTGGGGAAAACAATGTAACTAGTGAGGGCAGGCACTGTGACTATGACTATTGGCAACAGAGGGCAGGCACTGTGACTATTGGTGACTGTGGGGCATAATCTTGACTATTGGCTACTGTGAGGTATAACTATGATCTCTAGGGGAACAACAGAACACTCTTAGATTTGTCATATAAAGGCGGAGGAGATTACGGTAATAGGAGGAACCTAGTTCTGGCTGTAAGAAGCTGCTGTTTCCTCCAGATAGAAGAAGATGAAAGTACATAAAGTGCTGGTATTACACATTACCTCACATTATCTATCTATCCATCTATCTATCTCCTATCTATCTATCTATCTCCTATCTATCTATCTATCTATCTCCTATCTATCTATCTCCTATCTATCTATCTATCTCCTATCTATCCATCTATCTATCTATCTATCTCCTATCTATCTATCTATCTCCTATCTATCCATCTATCTATCTCCTATCTATCTATCTCCTATCTATCTATCCATCTATCTATCTATCTCCTATCTATCTATCTATCTCCTATCTATCTATCTATCTCCTATCTATCTATCTATCTATCTATCTATCTATCTATCTCCTATCTATCTCCTATCTATCTATCCATCTATCTATCTATCTCCTATCTATCTATCTATCTCCTATCTATCTATCTATCTACACATGGAAAGTTCAAGTCCGCACAGTGGAAAACTCCTTCAAAGGAGGGGTGCAGAGCCCCCAAGGATCCTGGCCAGGTCCTTACTTGTATATGCGTTGGAAACGGTAGGCAGCACTGCAGAATTCAGGTCAAATAAAGGTGATTTATATTGGAACAAGTGGCGACGTTTCGGTGTGATACACCTTTCTCAAGCCACTTGTTCCAATAAAAATCACCTTTATTTGACCTGAATTCTGGAGTGCTGCCTACCATTTCCAACGCAAATCTATCTATCTCCTATCTATCTCCTATCTATCTATCTATCTATCTCCTATCTATCTATCTATCTATCTATCTATCTATCTATCTCATATCTATCTATCTATCTCCTATCTATCTATCTATCTATCTATCTATCTCCTATCTATCTATCTATCTTCTATCTATCTATCTATCTATCTATCTATCTATCTATCTATCTCCTATCTATCTCCTATCTATCTATCTATCTATCTATCTATCTATCTATCTATCTATCTATCTATCTCCTATCTATCTTCTATCTATCTATCTATCTATCTATCTCCTATCTATCTTCTATCTATCTATCCCATGGGCCACATTTATCACTTGTTTTTTCTGTTGTTTTTGCGCCTTTTCGTTTAGGCGCACCGTTTTTGCGCCATTTTTGCGATTAAACGTCAAATTAGCCGCGCAGCTAAAATAACCACCTTTCCCTCATCTATCGTTCAATTCCAGATGTTTTGCTGCGCCTAATGATATTCATCACGGGCGACTTTTGCATTTAGGCGCAAAAACGGGCGCAAAAACACTCCAGCTCGAAGGTGGCGTTATCTGAGAAGAAAGCACTGAGCCCCTTTGCAGAAGAGCTCATTTCTAGCAGCAGAGCTCAGCCAGACACTGGAACATATAATAGATACAATTAGATACTCTGCAGACCGGAGCTGCAGACTATTTACAGTTCATCACCTTCTATTTACAAAATATTCTGCAAAACGCTGAGCTCACAGCAAGAGAGAAGAGAAGTTTGCACAAGTTTGCAGAATTTTGCAGATACTACAAACAAGTGTCCCCCATGTAATTCTGCACAGTGTCTGAGGGGGATACTGTGCAGAATTACAGGGGTGCAGCAGGAGACCAGCACTGGGGGATCCCCTCCAGGAGAAGCCACTGCTGAGGAGGTCACTGGGTGCTGGGTGTCACACACCTGGGTGCTGCTGAGGAGGTCACTGGGTGCTGGGTGTCACACACCTGGGTGCTGCTGAGGAGGTCACTGGGTGTTGGGTGTCACACACCTGGGTGCTGCTGAGGAGGTCACTGGGTGCAGGGTGTCACACACCTGGGTGCTGCTGTGAGTTTTATCTTCATTCTGGGCTGTGGGAGAAGCAGAGAGGAGCTTGTAGCAGGATCACATGTAAGTGCCCGAATCTAACATTGCGCCTAAACTGTGTTAAAGTAAAGTGATTAATAAGAGGCAGAAAATATACTTATCACAGATGGTTGTAGCTTGTGATAATTCTAGCAAAACAGTGCGCCCGAATTTAGGCGCAACTACTACACTTAGGCGCACAAAAGTGATAAATGTGGCCCCATATCTTTCTATCTATCTCATATCTATCTATCTCCTATCTATCTATCTATCTATCTATCTATCTATCTATCTATCTATCTCCTATCTATCTATCTATCTATCTATCTATCTATCTATCTATCCTCTATCTATCTATCTATCTATCTATCTCATATCTATCTATCTATCTCATATCTATCTATCTATCTCATATCTATCCCATGTCTATCTATCTATCTCCTATCTATCTCCTATCTATCTATCTATCTATCTATCTATCTATCTATCTATCTCCTATCTATCTCATATCTATCTATCTATCTATCTATCTATCTCCTATCTATCTATCTATCTATCTATCTCATATCTATCTATCTATCTATCTATCTATCTATCTATCTATCTATCTATCTATCTATCTCATATCTATCTATCTATCTCCTTTCTATCTCTCCTGAGGGTTATTTCCTACAATGTGATATTTTCCATCCCTTTTGCTCTGCTGATTTCCCAGTTGCGCCTCCTGAGACCTATATGGGTGCACTAACTATCTCCGTTTTTTCTTCTTTTTGCCTCTTTTGCCCCTCACTTGTCTCTGTAGTCTCTTTATCAAATGAAATGGGGTTTTTTAAGCCTTTTAGGTGAAAATCTACAAAAAGGCGCAGATTTTGTGCACCCCCTATCACTGCGCCGGGCGGGGGCTGGAGTGTTTTTGTATAATTATTGTGAGAAAAGGCGCACCCCTGGATTACTGCAAACTCCTGCGCTTCATAAAGTCCCACAAAATTGTGCAAATTCCCCATTGATCCTAAAAAGTCACAAAAATTCAACTAAATATTAATTCAAGTAACATAAATCTCCCTGTAGCTCTCCACCAGAGCCCCGCCACGTTGCTCCAGTATAATACCGCGCCAGTGTTCCCCTGTGTGGCGCCAGCACGCGCTCAGCTCTGAGATCTTGATAAAGCGCCAGTCGCTGTATATACGGGATGTGATATTGGAAACACAAGCGCCAGAGGTGAGGGGTTTATTCTGATTGATGGCCCAGTCTAAGTATTCGGTGAGTACCATGTGACGCAGGGCTGGGGGGGGGGTAAATCTATCTAATAAATTATCAGGAAGCTGAAGGTGACACATCCACAAGGAGGAGGAGGAGGAGGAGGGATCCGGAATGTCATTTCTCAGAATCCCCTCTGCAGACATTAGGGTCTGACCCCCCCCCCCCCGGGCGCAGAGTGGTACATACCGCGCTGAGGTCTAGTATCGCTACTATGTGTGTACAGCAACAATGTAACAAACAGTCTCTAAACATGTTGTGTACGCAGCTCCCATGCACTTCTATGCGTCTCCAAGGCATCAAAAAGGCCAAACTAAAAGCTAGTGCCCTTTTCTTATTAACCCCTTGAAGCATAACTTTAAAGTTACTGAGAAGAAATAGTATTCGCACAGCTGGAGAGCGCTGGAGCCTATGATAACAGTTCCTACAATACGTGTGTCCTGCCGCCGGCTGGTGACAGTAGATTCACATTCAGCTTTTCCTCCAGGTTGTGACATTGACTCCGAGCAATGAAGCCAGAATGCTTGTAATTGGCTGATCTGATTGTGACATCACTGAAGGTCAGTGATGTCACAATCAATGATGCAGAACAGATTGCCTAAAGAATGTGATGAGTCACATGATCGTGACATCACAGCCGGTCCTACAGCCTCTCTCAACACGCCTCCTGTCATCTCTAGCTGTGCTATAATAATAATAATAATAACAAGAAGAATCCTTTTATTTATATATACACAAAGTTTGCCAAATCAGTCCCTGTCCCCAATGGGGCTCACAATTTAATCAACCTACCAGTATGTTTTGGAGTGTGGGAGGAAACCCGAGGACCCAGAGGAAACCCACACAAACACAGAGAGAACATAGAAACTCTTTGCAGATGTTGACCCTGGGACTTGAACCCAGGACCCCAGCGCTGCAAGGCTGTAATACCTAACCACTGAACCACCCTGCTGCCCTACATGGTTTCCCATATATGGAAACCAGAAAGCATGGGAAATGGAGATTAGCCTGGGGAGGGGGGGGGGGGCGAGGTAAAACCTCTGCTAGCTGCTAATCACCTGCATAGCTAATTAGATTCAATTAGTTTGTTTTTTTACAACACATGGAGATAAAGCAACAAATATTAAAGGAATTTTCCTTTTTTTTTATTTTTAGATATTTGGGGGGTTAAAATGACAAAAAATGGAAAAAAGTATATAGTATATATTGACCATTATAATTGATTTCCCTGGGGGGGGGGGTGTAACAGAATTTTTGATATACAATATGTAAAGCCCTGTGCCAGGGGGGCGGCTATGGCAGAGTTCATAGTGTAGAGAGGGATGTCTTTTCTTTTATTGGCAAATATTCATGTTTATTTCTAAATATTTACTAATATTTTGTGTGTGTTTATTATGTCTCTTCTCTGCTCATTGTCACATGACTAAAGAGGGAAACAGGACAATAGGACACATAGAAGATGGAATTCTAGAAGGGACATTTCATCCCTGACCTAAGGAGGGCAGTAGTAGTGTAATGGGGTGAAATCTGATGACAGGTTCCCTTTTGGGATGCTGTGACCTTTGTGGGTGCAGTGATTTCCTGGGTCCTCTGTGACATATAAGGAGGCAATGGTCTGATGAAGGTAAATTGTAGTTAGGGCTCAGGCGGTTTTTGTGTTTGTCCCCCAGAGATGTCACCATTAACCCCTTCTATGCTGTGGCATGCTTTGCGACCGTGTCATCATTAACCCTTTCCTATCCATCTGATTGAGGAAACTTACACTGTAATAAGAGAGGATTTTCAGGTTATGACAGACCCCCCCCTGGTGCCCACTTCTAGGACCCCCTTCTACAGCTACATGGGGTGATGGGCCCCCTTCCTTGTGACATGTATTGGCCGAACCCTAATATGACAAAATCCAGACTTGTTGTTGTCCCAGAGTTGTTGGGATTGTGCAGTGATTCATCTGTTATCTCCAGCGCGGTCACGATCCGTGCAGATTAGTGCTGGGTGTAACCATCGATACGGCGGAGCCCCAGATCCAGGTCACTGATCACAAGCCGCGTGTTTACCTGCTGCTAATGGGCCCAGTCTGTCACCAACACAAACACGGATTGTGTCACCCGGGAGAGTGTCCCCTACATGGCATAAATCCACTGGAAATAGGGGGGACAATTGTATCCAATGATCTGTGAGCTCCAGACTGATACATTGTAACAAGCCAGCTGCTGATGTTTAGCTCACAGAGCATTGTCTAGACAGGACACAATTGTCTCCATTCTCCTGTACACAGCGAGTCCCACTCACAGCTTAGGGTTTGTTACAATTGTATCTATAATAATAGCAAAAAAATAACTAATCCATACAGGGATTAGTATACATACATTTAAATGTATTGATAGAGAGGCCCTTGTGCTATGTAAGAGCCTCACTATGTGTCACTTTTTGGTTTTGTTACCCTTGTATCCAGTATGGACAATGCTCTGTGATCTAAACAGCCTGAACTCCAGGCTGATACACTCTAACAAATACATAGATGTGCACGGCTGCTGCTCACAGGGCATTGTCTAGACTGGATACGACCTCAGATAAGAAATGACAGGAGAGGAAACAGAAGGACCAGGGGGACACCTGACTGTTTAAGGAAGGCTGGGGGCCAATGATATTAGATAACCTCTATATATATAACACTGACCCATCATTACATTACTACTGACAATAGATGATGTCACAGCTTATCTCCTCCCCCTCCCTGTACAATGTCCTCTATATAGATCACACTGACCCATCATTACATCACTACTGACAATAGATGATGTCACAGCTTATCTCCTCCCCCTCCCTGTACAATGACCTCTATATAGATAACACTGACTCATCATTACATCACTACTGACAATAGATGATGTCACAGCTTAGCTCCTCCTCCTCCCTGTACAATGACCACTATATAGATAACACTGACCCATCATTACATCACTACTGACAATAGATGATGTCACAGCTTATCTCCTCCCCCTCCCTGTACAATGACCTCTATATAGATAACACTGACCCATCATTACATCACTACTGACAATAGATGATGTCACAGCTTAGCTCCTCCTCCTCCCTGTACAATGACCACTATATAGATAACACTGACCCATCATTACATCACTACTGACAATAGATGATGTCACAGCTTAGCTCCTCCTCCTCCCTGTACAATGACCACTATATAGATAACACTGACCCATCATTACATCACTACTGACAATAGATGATGTCACAGCTTATTTCCTCCTCCTCTCTGTACAATGTCCTCTATATAGATAACACTGACCCATCATTACATCACTACTGACAATAGATGATGTCACAGCTTATCTCCTCCCCCTCCCTGTACAATGTCCTCTATATAGATAACACTGACCCATCATTACATCACTACTGACAATAGATGATGTCACAGCTTATCTCCTCCCCCTCCCTGTACAATGACCTCTATATAGATAACACTGACTCATCATTACATCACTACTGACAATAGATGATCTCACAGCTTATCTCCTCCCCCTCCCTGTACAATGACCTCTATATAGATAACACTGACCCATCATTACATCACTACTGACAATAGATGATGTCACAGCTTATCTCCTCCCCTCCCTGTACAATGACCTCTATATAGATAACACTGACTCATCATTACATCACTACTGACAATAGATGATGTCACAGCTTATCCCCTCCCCCTCCCTGTACAATGACCTCTATATAGATAACACTGACCCATCATTACATCACTACTGACAATAGATGATGTCACAGCTTATCCCCTCCCCCTCCCTGTACAATGACCTCTATATAGATAACACTGACCCATCATTACATCACTACTGACAATAGATGATGTCACAGCTTATCTCCTCCCCCCCTGTACAATGACCTCTATATATATAACACTGACCCATCATTACATCACTACTGACCATAGATGATGTCACAGCTTATCCCCTCCCCCTCCCTGTACAATGACCTCTATATAGATAACACTGACCCATTATTACATCACCACTGACAATAGATGATGTCACAGCTTATCTCCTCCCCCTCCCTGTACAATGACCTCTATATAGATAACACTGACCCATCATTACATCACTACTGACAATAGATGATGTCACAGCTTATCTCCTCCCCCTCCCTGTACAATGACCTCTATATAGATAACACTGACCCATCATTACATCACTACTGACAATAGATGATGTCACAGCTTATCTCCTCCCCCTCCCTGTACAATGACCTCTATATATATATAACACTGACCCATCATTACATCACTACTGACAATAGATGATGTCACAGCTTATCTCCTCCTCCTCCCTGTACAATGACCTCTATATAGATAACACTGACCCATCATTACATCACTACTGACAATAGATGATGTCACAGCTTATCTCCTCCCCCTCCCTGTACAATGACCTCTATATAGATAACACTGACCCATCATTACATCACCACTGACAATAGATGATGTCACAGCTTATCTCCTCCCCATTCATCACAGACATAAAGAAATTCACAAAAACTTTAGAAGATCCAGGATAGTGACAGGTCCTGCAGGGGTAAGAGAGATGTTCTGCGGGGAGCGGCGTGGGAGACAATAATTCACCCGGATGTTTGCGGATTCCTGAGTTCTCAGAGATCAAAACGACGAGAAGAAAGATCTGGACGTGATCGGAGATGATATAAACCTACTGCAAGAAGATGAATGTGTGAGATAAGTCCTGGGAGAGGAGGAGGATGCTGGGAGCCGAATCTAACGCTGCGCCTCGCTCCCACAGGAGCGGACGTACACCGCGGTGTCTGCAGAGCATCACTCCCTGACAGGCCAGTAATAGTCACTTATTACCCCGTGTAATGCAGGGCTCCTGTCATGGGGATCCCAGAGTATGGGATACACAATGGGGCACATTTACTTACCTGGCCGAAGGAGATATATATATATGCAAACATCTGCAATCTATTCTTCACTGTTCCGTGCGTATATTATCTCCCGACAAATTAGCAGATGTGAAGAACAGTGAGGAATAGAATAAAAACAGTGAACACAGGATCATTTAAGTGAAGAACACAGTGAAGAATAGATTACAGATGTTCGGCACATCTGCTTACTTGTCGGGAGATACGCTGTCCTGGGATCCGCTGCTCTTCTTCCACTGAAGTCTTCCCGATGTCTCTGTCCTGCTCCCCGGTGTCTCCGTGCTGCTGCTCCCCGGTGTCTCTGTGCTGCTGTTCCCCCGATTTCTCCATGCTGCTGCTCCCCGGTGTCTCTGTGCTGCTCCCCGGTGTCTCCGTGCTGCTGCTCCCCGGTGTCTCCGTGCTGCTGCTCCCCGGTGTCTCCGTGCTGCTGCTCCCCGGTGTCTCCGTGCTGCTGCTCCCCGGTGTCTCCGTGCTGCTGCTCCCCGGTGTCTCCGTGCTGCTGCTCCCCGGTGTCTCCGTGCTGCTGCTCCCCGGTGTCTCCGTGCTGCTGCTCCCCGGTGTCTCCGTGCTGCTGCTCCCCGGTGTCTCTGTGCTGCTCCCCGGTGTCTCCGTCCTGCTCCTCGGTGTCTCTGTGCTTCTCCCCGATGACTCTGTCCTGCTCCCCGATGTCTCTGTCCTGCTCCCCGATGTCTCTGTCCTGCTCCCCGATGTCTCTGTCCTGCTCCCCGGTGTCTCCGTGCCACTGCTCCCCGGTGTCTCCGTGCTGCTGCTCCCCGGTGTCTCCGTGCTGCTGCTCCCCGGTGTCTCTGTCCTGCTCCCCGGTGTCTCCGTGCTGCTGCTCCCCGGTGTCTCTGTGCTGCTCCCGGGTGTCTCCGTCCTGCTCCTCGGTGTCTCCGTGCTGCTGCTCCCCGGTGTCTCTGTGCTTCTCCCCGGTGTCTCCGTCCTGCTCACCGTGTTCTTCAATGTGTTCTTCACACACATATATATTGTTCTTCACATACTATTTTGTTCGCACCGTTCCGCACGTATCTCCCGACAAGTAAGCAGATGTGCCGAACATTTGTCATCTATTCTTCACCGTGTTCTTCAATGTGTTCTTCACTTAAATGATCCTGTGTTCACTGTGTTCACTGTTTTTATTCTATTCTTCATTGTTCTTCACTGTGTTTTTTTAATTAAATGCTCGATCTCGAGCAGGGGAAATACTCGTCCGAGCAACGAGCCGTTTGAGTACCTTAATACTGGAACGAGCATCAAGCTCGGACGAGTATACTCGCTCATCTCTACCAGTGATGGCGAACCTTTTAGAGCCGGGGTGCCCAAACTTCAACTAAAAGCCACTTATTTATTGCAAAGTGCCAGCACAGCAATTTAAGCAGTAATTTATTTCTCCTTTTTCTTTAAAAAAGTTCAGCCTCCTAAAGACACCAACGCAGTTGAAAAGAGGAGGGCAAATTCGCCTTTCATTGTTGGAAGATTCTGTAGGAAGATTCTTTGAGTCCTGTCTGGTGAACTTCATTCTGGGGCGATGGCCTGGGTGCCCATAGAGAGGGCTCCGAGTGCCGCCTCTGGCATCAGTGCCATAGGTTCGCCACCACTGCTCTAGACCATCAGGAACATCATAACTGATTTCTTCCCTGCCCTAGACCATCAGGGACATAACTATTAATCCCTTTACTCTATAGACAAACAAGGATTTTATCATTAGTCTTTTCACTACCCTCCACAACCAGGGCATAAGTAATCCCTTTACTGTCCCCTAGACCTCCAGGACCATTACCATTAACCCAATCATCACCATAGACTAGTAGAGACATAACTGTGAATCTTTTCACTGCTCTAGACTCCAGGGACATTACTATTATCCCTTCATATAAAGGATGACGCCCAATGCGAACAATGAAGTCAATTTAAACAATTTTACTTTCCTAGAAAATAAACAGCTTTACTATTAATTGCTTAATTCCGCTAGACCACCAGGGACCATGAACTGCCTTATTGTAGAGGAGAAAATATCCCATAAACCTGTGAAGTCTCTGCTCCACCAGGTCAATAACTGATATACTTCTCTAGACCACCAGGAACATAACCATTACGAACTTAATTTCCCTAGCCCACCAGGGCTGTAACATCTTTATTGCCTTGGTGACCATCAACTGCAGCATTAACCCCTCCCTGTCCTAGACTACCAGGATCTTGACATTTAACCTATTTACTGTTCTGGGTGACCAGGGACTTCACCATTCACATCCCAGGACTTTACAGTAGGGACCAGGTTACAGTTGTGGAGCTATTTCACCATGAGCCACTTCTTTGGACCACCAGATCTAGACCTCCAGGCAGAGGTCGCACTAACATTTTTCCAAAAGGGTAAAAATACTCCTCTCACCATTTTTGAGGAGTATTTTTACCCGAGGAGGAGTATGAAAATTTTGGTAATACACCGCACACATAGCACACTGCACAGCACGCACACACACTGCACAGCACGCACACACACTGCACAGCACGCACACACACACACACTGCACGCACACACGCACACACTGCACACACACACACACACACACTGCACAGCACGCACACACTGCACAGCACGCACACACACACACACTGCACGCACACACGCACACACTGCACACACACACACACACACACACACACTGCACAGCACGCACACACTGCACAGCACGCACACACTGCACAGCACGCACACACTGCACAGCACGCACACACACACACACACACTGCACAGCACACACACACACACACACTGCACAGCACACACACACACACACACTGCACAGCACACACACACACTGCACAGCACGCACACACACACTGCACAGCACGCACACACACACACACACACTGCACAGCACAGCACGCACACACACACTGCACAGCACGCACACACACACTGCACAGCACACACACACACACTGCACAGCACACACACACACTGCACAGCACGCACACACACACACACACACTGCACAGCACAGCATGCACACACACACACACACACACACACACACTGCACAGCACGCACACATTCACCCACCCACACACTGCACAGCACACACACACACACACACACTGCACAGCACCCACCCACCCACTGCACAGCACACACACACACACTGCACAGCACGCACACACACACAGCACGCACACACACACTGCACAGCACGCACACACACACACACACACTGCACAGCACGCACACACACACACACTGCACAGCACGCACATACACACACACTGCACAGCACGCACACACACACACACTGCACAGCACGCACACACACACACACACACACACACACTGCACAGCACGCACACACACACACACTGCACAGCACGCACACACACTGCACAGCACGCACACACACTGCACAGCACGCACACATTCACCCACCCACCCACACACTGCACAGCACGCACACATTCACCCACCCACCCACACACTGCACAGCACGCACACACACACACTGCACAGCACGCACACACACACACACACTGCACAGCACCCACCCACCCACACACTGCACAGCACACACACACTGCACAGCACGCACACACACACACACACTGCACAGCACGCACACACACACACACTGCACAGCACGCACACACACACACACTGCACAGCACGCACACACACACACACACACTGCACAGCACGCACACACACACACACTGCACAGCACGCACACACACTGCACAGCACACACACATTCACCCACCCACCCACACACTGCACAGCACACACACACACACACACACTGCACAGCACGCACACACACACACACTGCACAGCACGCACACACACTGCACAGCACACACACATTCACCCACCCACCCACACACTGCACAGCACACACACACACACTGCACAGCACGCACACACACACTGCACAGCACGCACACACACACTGCACAGCACGCTGCACAGCACGCACGCACACACACACACTGCACAGCACGCACACTCACCGCTCACAACACTGCACACTCACCGCTCACAACACTGCACACTCACCGCTCACAACACTGCACACTCACCGCTCACAACACTGCACACTCACCGCTCACAACACAGCACACACTACAACACAGCACAGCACACACTACAACACAGCACAGCACACACTACAACACAGCACACACTACAACACAGCACAGCACACACTACAACACTGCACAGCACACACTACAACACTGCACAGCACACACTACAACACTGCACAGACACTCACAACACTGTACAGGGAGCATCATCTTCGCAGCCCACAAGTCTCCCCCGGGGCCGGTGCACTCACTTCGGGTCTCTCCGGCGCGCCCCTGAAACTGTGTCACGTGTCGCGCTGAGCGGCCCGGCGCGCGCTGCGATCACGCTACTGACTTGTACCTCCTTTGCAGCGCGCGCCGGGCCTCTCAGCCTGCGCGCTACAGGGAATAATTGCCATGCGTAACTTTACGCATGGCAATTATTTTGGGGGGTAATGGCGCCTCATCACGCGTCTATGACGCGTGGTGAGGCGTTAATGCGACCTCTGCCTCCAGGAACTTTATCAAAAACCAGGGACTATGTTTACTTTTCTACCCTAGACCACCAGGACTAGTCATTTGGTGATCAGTTCAATCTATGGGGTCTCCTGGTTACTCCATGATTTTAACCTCTTCCTATTCCTGGACGAGCCGTGTTTGGGGGTCCTGGGGACACATGATATACGATGGGACTGTCCCTGCAGGTGTAAGATATGAATCCATTTACGTCACATCCCGGGTGATATCTCTCCATCAGGAGTTATTTCCTCTGTCACTGATCTCCTGCAGATATCGATTATCTACTTCTGCATCTGTAGCTATAATGTCCCTGGAATCATCCGAGGTGACAATGTCCTCTGCATGACATGGCCAAAAGTTTTGAGAATGATACAAATGATAATTGTTACAAAGTCTCCGGCATCAGGTGTTATAATGGTAATTTGCATATTCTCCAGAATATTATACAGAGCGATCAGCTTAACAGCAATTCATTGCACAGTCAATATTTGCCTAGAAAATGAACTTTTTCCCCCAAAACACATTTCCCCTTCATTGCAGACGCCTTAGGCGGAGCAGCTGCCATGGTGTCAGTGATGTCTCCAGTAACACAGGTGCGGGGGCTGATGGGGACAGGGCTGGGGGACAATCTGTCATGTGTAAGTAACAATCACACTCCTGGACACTTTACAAGGAGGCTGGGGCTTGGCATCATTGTTTCTCTTCTGTTACCCATGGTTATCTCTAAAGAAACACGTGCAGTCATCATTGCACTGCACAAAACTGGCCGAACAGGGAAGAGTATCGCAGCTAGAAAGATGTCACCTCAGTCACCAATCTATCGCATCATCAAGGAATCCAAGGAGAGAGGCTCCATTGTTACCAAAAAGGCTCCAGGAGCCCAAGAAGGAGCAGCAAGCGTCAGGAGCGTCTCTTACAAGTGTCTCAGCTTGGGGATGGGGCTCCCAGCATCGCAGAGCTCAGGAATGGCAGCAGCAGGTGTGAGGCATCTGCAGGCACTGTGACACTGCGAAGACTCCTGGAGCAAGGCCTGGTGTCCAGGAGGGCAGCACAGAAGCCGCTTCTCTCCAGAAACCATCAGGGACAGACGGATATTCTGCAGGAGGTGCAGGGAGTGGACGCTGAGGACTGGGGGACAGACGGATATTCTGCAGGAGGTGCAGGGAGTGGACGCTGAGGACTGGGGGACAGACGGATATTCTGCAGGAGGTGCAGGGAGTGGATGCTGAGGACTGGGGGACAGACGGATATTCTGCAGGAGGTGCAGGGAGTGGACGCTGAGGACTGGGGGACAGACGGATATTCTGCAGGAGGTGCAGGGAGTGGACGCTGAGGGCTGGGGGACAGACGGATATTCTGCAGGAGGTGCAGGGAGTGGACGCTGAGGACTGGGGGACAGACGGATATTCTGCAGGAGGTGCAGGGAGTGGACGCTGAGGACTGGGGGACAGACGGATATTCTGCAGGAGGTGCAGGGAGTGGACGCTGAGGACTGGGGGACAGACGGATATTCTGCAGGAGGTGCAGGGAGTGGGCGCTGAGGACTGGGGGACAGACGGATATTCTGCAGGAGGTGCAGGGAGTGGACGCTGAGGACTGGGGGAAAGTCAGTGTCTCTGATGAATCCCCTTTCCGATAGTTGGGAGAAGACAAGGTGAGCGATGCCCCCAGTCCTGTCTCCTGCACCTGTAAAGCTCCTGCAGCCATTCATGTGGGGGGGGCGGCTTCTCAGCCAAGGGAATCGCCTAAAAACACCTCCATGGATAAAGAATGGAGCAGAATGTCCTCCAGGAGCCGCTTCTCCCAACCCTCCAGGAGCAGATGGTGATGAGCAGAGCCTCCTCCAGCATGATGGAGCACCGGCCATAAAGGGGAGAACTAAATGGTGCAGGGAACAGAACACAGAGATTCTGGGTCCATGGCTCCGGGAACAGAACACAGAGATTCTGGGTCCATGGCTCCGGGAACAGAACACAGAGATTCTGGGTCCATGGCCCGGGAACAGAACACAGAGATTCTGGGTCCATTGCTCCGGGAACAGAACACAGAGATTCTGGGTCCATGGCCCGGGAACAGAACACAGAGATTCTGGGTCCATGGCCCGGGAACAGAACACAGAGATTCTGGGTCCATGGCCCGGGAACAGAACACAGAGATTCTGGGTCCATGGCCCGGGAACAGAACACAGAGATTCTGGGTCCATGGCCCGGGAACAGAACACAGAGATTCTGGGTCCATGGCCCAGGGACAGAACACAGAGATTCTGGGTCCATGGCCTGGGAACAGAACACAGAGATTCTGGGTCCATGGCCCGGGAACAGAACACAGAGATTCTGGGTCCATGGCCCAGGGACAGAACACAGAGATTCTGGGTCCATGGCCTGGGAACAGAACACAGAGATTCTGGGTCCATGGCCCGGGAACAGAACACAGAGATTCTGGGTCCATGGCCCGGAGACTCCCCGGATCTTATCCCATTGAGAACTTGTGGTCAATCATCAGGAGACGGGGGACAAACAAAACCCAACACATTGTGACGGTTTTCATATATAGTTATAAATGGAGATGAGTTTTATAGCGAGCAGAATCTTCTGGATTTATTAGGACGTCTCAGACGATAGTGCTGCATCCCACTAAATGCTGCACAATCTCCTCCACCAGCCGGTCAGACTCACCAGGACCACGACATGTCAGAGCGAGGGCTTAATTGTGATTTAGATCTTACATAATTCGCCCCTTTAAGGCTTTCTGTCACAATGAGTTGTGCCTGGGTCCCTGTCATCAAATTAGCTCACATTATCTTAAGAAAGTTGTCACTTTCTGCTGAGTTATACGGCACCTGAGGCCAGACACGTCTTAAAGGAGCCGCTAAGGATTGCAGCAGCACTTACCAAAGATGTTCACATATTCAGTTACTCTATTACCTGTAAGAAGCCTAAAACCTTCTTTATTCTACATCTCCTCGATAAAGGAGTGTGTAACCCCCTCTTACAGTATAGACTCCATAGTGTGACCCCTCTTACAGTATAGACTCCATAGTGTGACCCCTCTTACAGTGTAGACTCCATAGTGTGACCCCTCTTACAGTATAGACCCCATAGTGTGACCCCTCTTACAGTATAGACCCCATAGTGTGACCCCTCTTACAGTATAGACCCCATAGTGTGACCCCTCTTACAGTATAGACCCCATAGTGTGACCCCTCTTACAGTATAGACTCCATAGTGTGACCACTCTTACAGTATAGACTCCATAGTGTGACCCCTCTTACAGTATAGACCCCATAGTGTGACCCCTCTTACAGTATAGACCCCATAGTGTGACCCCTCTTACAGTATAGACTCCATAGTGTGACCCCTCTTACAGTATAGAACCCATAGTGTGACCCCTCTTACAGTATAGACTCCATAGTGTGACCCCTCTTACAGTATAGACCCCATAGTGTGACCCCTCTTACAGTATAGACCCCATAGTGTGACCCCTCTTACAGTATAGACTCCATAGTGTGACCCCTCTTACAGTATAGACTCCATAGTGTGACCCCTCTTACAGTACAGACTCCATAGTGTGACCCCTCTTACAGTATAGACCCCATAGTGTGACCCCTCTTACAGTATAGACTCCATAGTGTGACCCCTCTTACAGTATAGACCCCATAGTGTGACCCCTCTTACAGTATAGACCCCATAGTGTGACCCCTCTTACAGTATAGACCCCATAGTGTGACCCCTCTTACAGTATAGACCCCATAGTGTGACCCCTCTTACAGTATAGACTCCATAGTGTGACCCCTCTTACAGTATAGACCCCATAGTGTGACCCCACTTACAGTACAGACCCCATAGTGTGATCCCTCTTACAGTATAGACCCCATAGTGTGACCCCTCTTACAGTATAGACTCCATAGTGTGACCCCTCTTACAGTATAGACTCCATAGTGTGACCCCTCTTACAGTATAGACTCCATAGTGTGACCCCTCTTACAGTATAGACCCCATAGTGTGACCCCTCTTACAGTATAGACCCCATAGTGTGACCCCTCTTACAGTATAGACTCCATAGTGTGACCCCTCTTACAGTATAGACCCCATAGTGTGACCCCTCTTACAGTATAGACTCCATAGTGTGACCCCTCTTACAGTATAGACTCCATAGTGTGACCCCTCTTACAGTATAGACTCCATAGTGTGACCCCTCTTACAGTATAGACCCCATAGTGTGACCCCTCTTACAGTATAGACTCCATAGTGTGACCCCTCTTACAGTATAGACTCCATAGTGTGACCCCTCTTACAGTATAGACCCCATTGTGTGACCCCTCTTACAGTATAGACCCCATAGTGTGACCCCTCTTACAGTATAGACCCCATAGTGTGACCCCTCTTACAGTATAGACTCCATAGTGTGACCCTTCTTACAGTATAGACCCCATACTGTGACCCGTCTTACAGTATAGACCCCATAGTGTGACCCTCTTACAGTATAGAACCCATAGTGTGACCCCTCTTACAGTATAGACCCCATAGTGTGACCCCTCTTACAGTATAGACCCCATAGTGTGACCCCTCTTACAGTATAGACTCCATAGTGTGACCCCTCTTACAGTACAGACCCCATAGTGTGACCCCTCTTACAGTATAGACCCCATAGTGTGACCCCTCTTACAGTATAGACTCCATAGTGTGACCCCTCTTACAGTATAGACTCCATAGTGTGACCCCTCTTACAGTACAGACCCCATAGTGTGACCCCTCTTACAGTATAGACCCCATAGTGTGACCACTCTTACAGTATAGACTCCATAGTGTGACCCCTCTTACAGTATAGACCCCATAGTGTAACCCCTCTTACAGTATAGACTCCATAGTGTGACCCCTCTTACAGTATAGACCCCATAGTGTGACCCCCTCTTACAGTATAGACTCCATAGTGTGACCCCTCTTACAGTATAGACCCCATAGTGTGACCCCCTCTTACAGTACAGACTCCATAGTGTGACCCCTCTTACAGTACAGACCCCATAGTGTGACCCCTCTTACAGTATAGACCCCATAGTGTGACCCCTCTTACAGTATAGACCCCATAGTGTGACCACTCTTACAGTATAGACGCCATAGTGTGACCCCTCTTACAGTATAGACCCCATAGTGTGACCCCTCTTACAGTATAGACCCCATAGTGTAACCCCTCTTACAGTATAGACTCCATAGTGTGACCCCTCTTACAGTATAGACTCCATAGTGTGACCCCCTCTTACAGTATAGACTCCATAGTGTGACCCCTCTTACAGTACAGACCCCATAGTGTGACCCCCTCTTACAGTATAGACCCCATAGTGTGACCCCTCTTACAGTATAGACCCCATAGTGTGACCCCCTCTTACAGTATAGACTCCATAGTGTGACCCCTCTTACAGTATAGACTCCATAGTGTGACCCCTCTTACAGTATAGACCCCATAGTGTGACCCCTCTTACAGTATAGACCCCATAGTGTGACCCCCTCTTACAGTATAGACCCCATAGTGTGACCCCTCTTACAGTATAGACCCCATAGTGTGACCCCTCTTACAGTACAGACCCCATAGTGTGACCCTCTTACAGTATAGACTCCATAGTGTGACCCCTCTTACAGTATAGACCCCATAGTGTGACCCCTCTTACAGTATAGACTCCATAGTGTGACCCCTCTTACAGTATAGACCCCATAGTGTGACCCCTCTTACAGTATAGACCCCATAGTGTGACCCCTCTTACAGTATAGACCCCATAGTGTGACCCCTCTTACAGTATAGACCCCATAGTGTGACCCCCTCTTACAGTATAGACTCCATAGTGTGACCCCTCTTACAGTATAGACTCCATAGTGTGACCCCCTCTTACAGTATAGACCCCATAGTGTGACCCCTCTTACAGTATAGACCCCATAGTGTGACCCCTCTTACAGTATAGACCCCATAGTGTGACCCCTCTTACAGTATAGACGCCATAGTGTGACCCCTCTTACAGTATAGACTCCATAGTGTGACCCCCTCTTACAGTATAGACTCCATAGTGTGACCCCCTCTTACAGTGTAGACTCCATAGTGTGACCCCTCTTACAGTATAGACCCCATAGTGTGACCCTCTTACAGTATAGACCCCATAGTGTGACCCCTCTTACAGTATAGACTCCATAGTGTGACCCCTCTTACAGTATAGACTCCATAGTGTGACCCCTCTTACAGTATAGACCCCATAGTGTGACCCCTCTTAGAGTATAGACCCCATAGTGTGACCCCTCTTACAGTATAGACCCCATAGTGTGACCTCTCTTACAGTATAGACTCCATAGTGTGACCCCTCTTACAGTATAGACCCCATAGTGTGACCCCTCTTACAGTATAGACTCCATAGTGTGACCCCTCTTACAGTATAGACTCCATAGTTTGACCCCTCTTACAGTATAGACTCCATAGTGTGACCCCTCTTACAGTATAGACTCCATAGTTTGACCCCTCTTACAGTATAGACCCCATAGTGTGACCCCTCTTACAGTATAGACCCCATAGTGTGACCCCTCTTACAGTATAGACTCCATAGTGTGACCCCTCTTACAGTATAGACTCCATAGTGTGACCCCTCTTACAGTATAGACCCCATAGTGTGACCCCTCTTACAGTATAGACTCCATAGTGTGACCCCTCTTACAGTATAGACTCCATAGTGTGACCCCTCTTACAGTATAGACCCCATTGTGTGACCCCTCTTACAGTATAGACCCCATAGTGTGACCCCTCTTACAGTATAGACCCCATAGTGTGACCCCTCTTACAGTATAGACTCCATAGTGTGACCCTTCTTACAGTATAGACCCCATACTGTGACCCGTCTTACAGTATAGACCCCATAGTGTGACCCTCTTACAGTATAGAACCCATAGTGTGACCCCTCTTACAGTATAGACCCCATAGTGTGACCCCTCTTACAGTATAGACCCCATAGTGTGACCCCTCTTACAGTATAGACTCCATAGTGTGACCCCTCTTACAGTACAGACCCCATAGTGTGACCCCTCTTACAGTATAGACCCCATAGTGTGACCCCTCTTACAGTATAGACTCCATAGTGTGACCCCTCTTACAGTATAGACTCCATAGTGTGACCCCTCTTACAGTACAGACCCCATAGTGTGACCCCTCTTACAGTATAGACCCCATAGTGTGACCACTCTTACAGTATAGACTCCATAGTGTGACCCCTCTTACAGTATAGACCCCATAGTGTAACCCCTCTTACAGTATAGACTCCATAGTGTGACCCCTCTTACAGTATAGACCCCATAGTGTGACCCCCTCTTACAGTATAGACTCCATAGTGTGACCCCTCTTACAGTATAGACCCCATAGTGTGACCCCCTCTTACAGTACAGACTCCATAGTGTGACCCCTCTTACAGTACAGACCCCATAGTGTGACCCCTCTTACAGTATAGACCCCATAGTGTGACCACTCTTACAGTATAGACGCCATAGTGTGACCCCTCTTACAGTATAGACCCCATAGTGTGACCCCTCTTACAGTATAGACCCCATAGTGTAACCCCTCTTACAGTATAGACTCCATAGTGTGACCCCTCTTACAGTATAGACTCCATAGTGTGACCCCCTCTTACAGTATAGACTCCATAGTGTGACCCCTCTTACAGTACAGACCCCATAGTGTGACCCCCTCTTACAGTATAGACCCCATAGTGTGACCCCTCTTACAGTATAGACCCCATAGTGTGACCCCCTCTTACAGTATAGACTCCATAGTGTGACCCCTCTTACAGTATAGACTCCATAGTGTGACCCCTCTTACAGTATAGACCCCATAGTGTGACCCCTCTTACAGTATAGACCCCATAGTGTGACCCCCTCTTACAGTATAGACCCCATAGTGTGACCCCTCTTACAGTATAGACCCCATAGTGTGACCCCTCTTACAGTACAGACCCCATAGTGTGACCCTCTTACAGTATAGACTCCATAGTGTGACCCCTCTTACAGTATAGACCCCATAGTGTGACCCCTCTTACAGTATAGACTCCATAGTGTGACCCCTCTTACAGTATAGACCCCATAGTGTGACCCCTCTTACAGTATAGACCCCATAGTGTGACCCCTCTTACAGTATAGACCCCATAGTGTGACCCCTCTTACAGTATAGACCCCATAGTGTGACCCCCTCTTACAGTATAGACTCCATAGTGTGACCCCTCTTACAGTATAGACTCCATAGTGTGACCCCCTCTTACAGTATAGACCCCATAGTGTGACCCCTCTTACAGTATAGACCCCATAGTGTGACCCCTCTTACAGTATAGACCCCATAGTGTGACCCCTCTTACAGTATAGACGCCATAGTGTGACCCCTCTTACAGTATAGACTCCATAGTGTGACCCCCTCTTACAGTATAGACTCCATAGTGTGACCCCCTCTTACAGTGTAGACTCCATAGTGTGACCCCTCTTACAGTATAGACCCCATAGTGTGACCCTCTTACAGTATAGACCCCATAGTGTGACCCCTCTTACAGTATAGACTCCATAGTGTGACCCCTCTTACAGTATAGACTCCATAGTGTGACCCCTCTTACAGTATAGACCCCATAGTGTGACCCCTCTTAGAGTATAGACCCCATAGTGTGACCCCTCTTACAGTATAGACCCCATAGTGTGACCCCTCTTACAGTATAGACTCCATAGTGTGACCCCTCTTACAGTATAGACTCCATAGTGTGACCCCTCTTACAGTATAGACCCCATAGTGTGACCCCTCTTACAGTATAGACTCCATAGTGTGACCCCTCTTACAGTATAGACTCCATAGTTTGACCCCTCTTACAGTATAGACTCCATAGTGTGACCCCTCTTACAGTATAGACTCCATAGTTTGACCCCTCTTACAGTATAGACCCCATAGTGTGACCCCTCTTACAGTATAGACCCCATAGTGTGACCCCTCTTACAGTATAGACTCCATAGTGTGACCCCTCTTACAGTATAGACTCCATAGTGTGACCCCTCTTACAGTATAGACCCCATAGTGTGACCCCTCTTACAGTATAGACTCCATAGTGTGACCCCTCTTACAGTATAGACCCCATAGTGTGACCCCTCTTACAGTATAGACTCCATAGTGTGACCCCTCTTACAGTATAGACCCCATAGTGTGACCCCTCTTACAGTATAGACCCCATAGTGTGACCCCTCTTACAGTATAGACCCCATAGTGTGACCCCTCTTACAGTATAGACCCCATAGTGTGACCCCTCTTACAGTATAGACCCCATAGTGTCACCCCTCTTACAGTATAGACCCCATAGTGTGACCCCTCTTACAGTATAGACTCCATAGTGTGACCCTTCTTACAGTATAGACCCCATACTGTGACCCGTCTTACAGTATAGACCCCATAGTGTGACCCTCTTACAGTATAGACCCCATAGTGTGACCCCTCTTACAGTATAGACCCCATAGTGTGACCCCTCTTACAGTATAGACCCCATAGTGTGACCCCTCTTACAGTATAGACTCCATAGTGTGACCCTTCTTACAGTATAGACCCCATACTGTGACCCGTCTTACAGTATAGACCCCATAGTGTGACCCTCTTACAGTATAGACCCCATAGTGTGACCCCTCTTACAGTATAGACTCCATAGTGTGACCCCTCTTACAGTATAGACTCCATAGTGTGACCCCCTCTTACAGTATAGACCCCAAGTGTGACCCCTCTTACAGTATAGACTCCATAGTGTGACCCCTCTTACAGTATAGACTCCATAGTGTGACCCCCTCTTCCAGTATAGACTCCATAGTGTGACCCCTCTTACAGTATAGACTCCATAGTGTGACCCCCTCTTACAGTATAGACTCCATAGTGTAACCCCTCTTACAGTATAGACTCCATAGTGTGACCCCCTCTTACAGTATAGACTCCATAGTGTGACCCCTCTTACAGTATAGACCCCATAGTGTGACCCCCTCTTACAGTATAGACCCCATAGTGTGACCCCTCTTACAGTATATACCCCATAGTGTGATCCCTCTTACAGTATAGACTCCATAGTGTGACCCCCTCTTACAGTATAGACCCCATAGTGTGACCCCTCTTACAGTATAGACCCCATAGTGTGACCCCTCTTACAGTATAGACCCCATAGTGTGACCCCTCTTACAGTATAGACTCCATAGTGTGACCCTTCTTACAGTATAGACCCCATACTGTGACCCGTCTTACAGTATAGACCCCATAGTGTGACCCCCTCTTACAGAATAGACCCCATAGTGTGACCCCTCTTACAGTATAGACCCCATAGTGTGACCCCTCTTACAGTATATACCCCATAGTGTGACCCTCTTACAGTATAGACCCCATAGTGTGACCCCTCTTACAGTATAGACCCCATAGTGTGACCCCTCTTACAGTATAGACCCCATAGTGTGACCCCTCTTACAGTATAGACCCCATAGTGTGACCCCCTCTTACAGTATAGACTCCATAGTGTGACCCCTCTTACAGTATAGACTCCATAGTGTGACCCCTCTTACAGTATAGACCCCATAGTGTGACCCCTCTTACAGTATAGACCCCATAGTGTGACTCCTCTTACAGTATAGACTCCATAGTGTGACCCCTCTTACAGTATAGACCCCATAGTGTGACCCCCTCTTACAGTATAGACCCCATAGTGTGACCCCTCTTACAGTATAGACCCCATAGTGTGACCCCTCTTACAGTATAGACCCCATAGTGTGACCCCCTCTTACAGTATAGACTCCATAGTGTGACCCCTCTTACAGTATGGACTCCATAGTGTGACCCCCTCTTACAGTATAGACCCCATAGTGTGACCCCTCTTACAGTATAGACCCCATAGTGTGACCCCTCTTACAGTATAGACCCCATAGTGTGACCCCTCTTACAGTATAGACGCCATAGTGTGACCCCTCTTACAGTATAGAATCCATAGTGTGACCCCCTCTTACAGTATAGACTCCATAGTGTGACCCCCTCTTACAGTGTAGACTCCATAGTGTGACCCCTCTTACAGTATAGACCCCATAGTGTGACCCTCTTACAGTATAGACCCCATAGTGTGACCCCTCTTACAGTATAGACTCCATTGTGTGACCCCCTCTTACAGTATAGACTCCATAGTGTGACCCCCTCTTACAGTATAGACTCCATAGTGTGACCCCTCTTACAGTATAGACCCCATAGTGTGACCCCTCTTACAGTATAGACTCCATAGTGTGACCCCTCTTACAGTATAGACTCCATAGTGTGACCCCTCTTACAGTATAGACTCCATAGTGTGACCCCCTCTTACAGTATAGACTCCATAGTGTGACCCCCTCTTACAGTATAGACTCCATAGTGTGACCCCCTCTTACAGTATAGACTCCATAGTGTAACCCCTCTTACAGTATAGACTCCATAGTGTGACCCCCTCTTACAGTATAGACTCCATAGTGTGACCCCTCTTACAGTATAGACCCCATAGTGTGACCCCCTCTTACAGTATAGACCCCATAGTGTGACCCCTCTTACAGTATAGACCACCTAGTGTGACCCCTCTTACAGTATAGACCCCATAGTGTGACCCCTCTTACAGTATAGACCCCAGAGTGTGACCCCTCTTACAGTATAGACCCCATAGTGTGACCCCTCTTACAGTATAGACCCCATAGTGTGACCCCCTCTTACAGTATAGACCCCATAGTGTGACCCCTCTTACAGTATAGACTCCATAGTGTGACCCCTCTCACCGTATAGATCGCTTGGTGTAACCCCTACTAGAGTAGAGACCCCAGAGTGAGGCCCACTTCTTACAGTGTAGACTCCATATTGTGACCCCTCTCACAGAATAGACCCTATAGTGTGACCCCTCTTACAGTATAGACCGCCTAGTATGACCCCTATTACAGTATAGACCACATAGTGTACAGTATAGAATACACAGCCATACATGGAGCTACAGCCACAGTACACAGCCATACATAGAGCTACAGCCACTGTACACAGCCATACATAGAGCTACAGCCACTGTACACAGCCATACATGGAGCTACAGCCACAGTACACAGCCATACATGGAGCTACAGCCGCAGTACACAGCCATACATGGAGCTACAGCCCCAGTACACAGTCATACATGGAGCTACAGCCACAGTACACAGCCATACATGGAGCTATAGCCACAGTACACAGCCATACATGGAGCTACAGCTACAGTACACAGCCATACATGGAGCTACAGCTACAGTACACAGCCATACATGGAGCTACAGCCTCAGTACACAGCCATACATGGAGCTACAGCTACAGTACACAACCATACATGGAGCTATAGCCACAGTACACAGCCATACATGGAGCTACAGCCACAGTAAACAGCCATACATGGAGCTACAGCCTCAGTACACAGCCATACATGGAGCTACAGCTACAGTACACAACCATACATGGAGCTATAGCCACAGTACACAGCCATACATGGAGCTACAGCCTCAGTACACAGCCATACATGGAGCTACAGCTACAGTACACAACCATACATGGAGCTACAGTCACAGTACACAGCCATACATGGAGCTATAGCCACAGTACACAGCCATACATGGAGCTACAGCCGCAGTACACAGCCATACATGGAGCTACAGCCACAGGACACAGCCATACATGGAACTACAGCCGCAGTACACAGCCATACATGGAGCTACAGCCACAGTACACAGCTATACCTGGAGCTACAGCCGCAGTACACAGCCATACATGGAGCTACAGCCACAGTACACAGCTATACCTGGAGCTACAGCCACAGTACACAGCCATACATGGAGCTACAGCAGCAGTACACAGCCATACATGGAGCTGCAGGAGCAGTACACAGCCATACATGGAGCTACAGCCACAGTACACAGCCATACCTGGAGCTACAGCCGTAGTACACAGTCATTCATGGAGCTACAGCCACAGTACACAGTCATACATGGAGCTACAGCCACAGTGCACTGCCATACATGGAGCTACAGCCACAGTACACAGCCATACATGGAGCTACAGCCGTAGTACACAGTCATTCATGGAGCTACAGCCACAGTACACAGTCATACATGGAGCTACAGCCACAGTGCACTGCCATACATGGAGCTACAGCCGCAGTACACAGCCATACATGGAGCTACAGCCACAGTACACATCCATACATGGAGCTACAGCCACAGTACACAGCCATACATGGAGCTACAGCCGCAGTACACATCCATACATGGAGCTACAGCCACAGTACACAGCCATACATGGAGCTACAGCCACAGTACACAGCCATACATGGAGCTACAGTTGCAGTACACAGCCATACATGGAGCTACAGTCGCAGTACACAGCCAAACACGGAGCTACAGTCGCAGTACACAGCCCTACATGGAGCTACAGCTGCAGTACACAGCCATACATGAAGCTACAGCATTATTACACAGTCATACATGGAGCTACAGCCTCAGTACACAGTCATACATGGGGCTACAGCAGCAGTACACAGCCATACATGTAGCTACAGCTACAGTACACAGCCATACATGGAGCTACAGCCACAGTACACAGCCATACATGGAGCTACAGCCGCAGTACACAGCCATACATGGAGCTACAGCCACAGTACACAGCCATACATGGAGCTACAGCCGTAGTACACAGTCATTCATGGAGCTACAGCCACAGTACACAGTCATACATGGAGCTACAGCCACAGTGCACTGCCATACATGGAGCTACAGCCACAGTACACAGCCATACATGGAGCTACAGCCACAGTACACAGCCATACATGGAGCTACAGCCACAGTACACAGCCATACATGGAGCTACAGTCACAGTACACAGCTATACATGGAACTAAAGCCACAGTACACAGCCATACATGAAGCTACAGCATTATTACACAGTCATACATGGAGCTTCAGCCTCAGTACACAGTCATACATGGGGCTACAGCCACAGTACACAGCCATACATGGAGCTACAGCCACAGTACACAGCCATACATGGAGCTACAGCCACAGTACACAGCCATACATGGAGCTACAGTCACAGTACACAGCTATACATGGAACTACAGCCACAGTACACAGCCATACATGAAGCTACAGCATTATTACACAGTCATACATGGAGCTACAGCCTCAGTACACAGTCATACATGGGGCTACAGCAGCAGTACACAGCCATACATGGAGCTACAGCCGCAGTACACAGCCATACATGGAGCTACAGCCACAGTACACAGCCATACATGGAGCTACAGCCGCAGTATACAGCCATACATGGAGCTGCAGCCACAGTACACAGCCATACATGGAGCTAAAGCCACAGTGCACAGCCATACATGGAGCTACAGCCGCAGTACACAGCCATACATGGAGCTACAGGAGCAGTACACAGCCATACATGGAGCTAAAGCCACAGTACACAGCCATACATGGAGCTACAGCCACAGTACACAGCCATACATGGAGCTACAGCCACAGTACACAGCCATACATGGAGCTACAGCCGCAGTACACAGCCATACATGGAGCTACAGCCACAGTACACAGCCATACATGGATCTACAGCTGCAGTACACAGCCATACATGGATCTACAGCTGCAGTACACAGCCATACATGAAGCTACAGCCACAGTACACAGCCATACATGGAGCTACAGCCACAGTACACAGCCATACATGGAGCTACAGCCACAGTACACAGCCATACATGGAGCTACAGTCACAGTACACAGCTATACATGGAACTACAGCCACAGTACACAGCCATACCTGGAGCTACAGCCACAGCACACAGCCATACATGGAGCTACAGCCACAGTACACAGCCATACATGGAGCTACAGCCGCAGTACACAGCCATACATGGAGCTACAGCTACAGTACACTGCAATACATGGAGCTACAGCCTCAATACACAGCCATACATGGAGCTACAGCCACAGTACACAGCCATACATGAAGCTACAGCATTATTACACAGTCATACATGGAGCTACAGCCTCAGTACACAGTCATTCATGGGGCTTCAGCAGCAGTACACAGCCATACATGGAGCTACAGCTACAGTACACAGCCATACATGGAGCTACAGCCGCAGTACACAGCCATACATGGTGCTATAGCTGCAGTACACAGCCATACATGGAGCTACAGCAGCAGTACACAGCCATACATGGATCTACAGCCACAGTACACAGCCATACATGGAGCTACAGCCACAGTACACAGCCATACATGGTTCTACAGCTGCAGTACACAGCCATACATGGAGCTACAGCCACAGTTCACAGCCATACATGGAGCTACAGCCTCAGTACACAGTCATACATGGAGCTACAGCCTCAGTACACAGCCATACATGGAGCTACAGCCACAGTACACAGCCATACCTGGAGCTACAGCCACAGTACACAGCCATACATGGAGCTACAGTCACAGTACACAGCTACACATGGAACTACAGCCACAGTACACAGCCATACATGAAGCTACAGCATTATTACACAGTCATACATAGAGCTACAGCCTCAGTACACAGTCATACATGGGGCTACAGCAGCAGTACACAGCCATACATGGAGCTACAGCTACAGTACACAGCCATACATGGAGCTACAGCAGCAGTACACAGCCATACATGGAGCTACAGCTACAGTACACAGCCATACATGGAGCTACAGCCACAGTACACAGCCATACATGGAGCTACAGCCGCAGTACACAGCCATACATGGAGCTACAGCCACAGTACACAGCCATACATGGAGCTACAGCCGCAGTATACAGCCATACATGGAGCTACAGGAGCAGTACACAGCCATACATGGAGCTACAGCCACAGTACACAGCCATACCTGGAGCTACAGCCACAGTACACAGCCATACATGGAGCTACAGTCACAGTACACAGCTACACATGGAACTACAGCCACAGTACACAGCCATACATGAAGCTACAGCATTATTACACAGTCATACATAGAGCTACAGCCTCAGTACACAGTCATACATGGGGCTACAGCAGCAGTACACAGCCATACATGGAGCTACAGCAGCAGTACACAGCCATACATGGAGCTACAGCTACAGTACACAGCCATACATGGAGCTACAGCCACAGTACACAGCCATACATGGAGCTACAGCCTCAGTACACAGCCATACATGGAGCTACAGCCACAGTACACAGCCATACCTGGAGCTACAGCCACAGTACACAGCCATACATGGAGCTACAGTCACAGTACACAGCTACACATGGAACTACAGCCACAGTACACAGCCATACATGAAGCTACAGCATTATTACACAGTCATACATAGAGCTACAGCCTCAGTACACAGTCATACATGGGGCTACAGCAGCAGTACACAGCCATACATGGAGCTACAGCTACAGTACACAGCCATACATGGAGCTACAGCAGCAGTACACAGCCATACATGGAGCTACAGCTACAGTACACAGCCATACATGGAGCTACAGCCACAGTACACAGCCATACATGGAGCTACAGCCGCAGTACACAGCCATACATGGAGCTACAGCCACAGTACACAGCCATACATGGAGCTACAGCCGCAGTATACAGCCATACATGGAGCTACAGGAGCAGTACACAGCCATACATGGAGCTACAGCCACAGTACACAGCCATACCTGGAGCTACAGCCACAGTACACAGCCATACATGGAGCTACAGTCACAGTACACAGCTACACATGGAACTACAGCCACAGTACACAGCCATACATGAAGCTACAGCATTATTACACAGTCATACATAGAGCTACAGCCTCAGTACACAGTCATACATGGGGCTACAGCAGCAGTACACAGCCATACATGGAGCTACAGCTACAGTACACAGCCATACATGGAGCTACAGCAGCAGTACACAGCCATACATGGAGCTACAGCTACAGTACACAGCCATACATGGAGCTACAGCCACAGTACACAGCCATACATGGAGCTACAGCCGCAGTACACAGCCATACCTGGAGCTACAGCCACAGTACACAGCCATACATGGAGCTACAGTCACAGTACACAGCTACACATGGAACTACAGCCACAGTACACAGCCATACATGAAGCTACAGCATTATTACACAGTCATACATAGAGCTACAGCCTCAGTACACAGTCATACATGGGGCTACAGCAGCAGTACACAGCCATACATGGAGCTACAGCCACAGTACACAACCATACATGGAGCTACAACCGCAGTACACAGCCATACATGGAGCTACAGGAGCAGTACACAGCCATACATGGAGCTACAGCCACAGTACACAGCCATACATGGAGCTACAGGAGCAGTACACAGCCATACATGGATTTCCATAGAATCTTGGTGATTCTGTCACTCAATAGTCAAAATGTGTACAGAAAATTTCTGTGAAACCCACAAGTAAATGTCATCCGGGTGTTACCATTCTTTTTGCTAATAGGTTGCTCAGTTATGATTTTTTCCCATCATACTGTACATGGAGCACAGCTCTGTGACAGGAGAAATGGTAACTCCCAGTTGTCAAATTATTCCAACATGTAGAGGAATAACTAAAGCACAATCCAGAATATGGAGAAAAAGGTGATTTTGTTGTTTCATGAATAATAAGTATTTTCTGGTGCTTTATTTATGCCCTGAGCTTGGTTGTAGTGTTATATTTATGACATGAGCTTGGTTCCAGTGTTGTATTTATGCCCTGAGCTTGGATCTGGTGCTGCATTTATTTCTTGATCTTGGTTGAAAAGTTGTATTTATATTCTGATCTTGATTCTAGTGTTGTATACATGCCCTGAGCTTGGATTTGGTGCTGTATTTATGTCTTGAGCTTGGTTGTAGTGTTGTATTTATGACATGAGCTTGATCCTAGTGTTGCATATATGCCCTGAGCTTGGATCTGGTTCCGTATTTATGTCCTGAGCTTGGTTGTAGTGTTGTTTTTATTTTCTGATCTTGGTTCTAGTGTTGTATATATGCCCTGACCTTGGATCTGATGCTGTATTTATGCTGTAAGCTTGGTTGTAGTGTTGTATTCATGCCATGAGATTGGATCTGGTGCTGTATTTATGTCTTGAGCTTAGCTTAGCACTTTTGTGACTGGAACAACAAAAGAGGCTTGGCCTAAGTTGTGCCAAAAGTGCCCCAAAATCTGCCATATTTTTGCCATAAACCTAACCAACCAATAGGAAGTGCAGATTTGTATTATGTTGACTTATTATCCAGTGTCAGACCCTGTGATAAATCTGGTGCATTATAAGAATATTCCTCAAACCCTCTCCACTGTCTCATGTCAGACGCTTCTGCCCCAATGGCTCACATTTACTGCACATGTTCCCGCCAGTATTGTGCACTGCGCTGTGCACGCTGCAACCCAATCCTGAGCACCTAAAGGGGAGTTCTGGTGCGTTTTCACACTTGCTTCCACATTTATGTCGGAAAGTCCATTAAACGGAGTGCACCAGAAAAACACACAGTTAAATCATTTGGGCGCCCCGAGGTAACGCAGGTTTAATGAAGACCGAGCTCCGGTGCCCTCTACACGCTAGTGGGGCAAACTGCGAATAATGGGGCACATTTACTGAGAATGTGAGAAAGTTTTCTAGCCGTGTATAACGCTTGGTGCGACAGATTCATGAAGAACGTGCGCCAGAAATCTGGCGTCCCCTGCACTTGTCAGAACGTGGGCACCAACTTTTTTATGGTGCACCTTTAACATAGAGCGAGTCCCAGTCATGTGACCCACGGTCAGACTCGGCACTGGACGCCCCTTTATGTGGCGCAAACACTATAATAAATGTGGCTCAGTATATTTCATTCTGCACAACATCATTTTCATGTTTTACCATTCGATAATGAGCCTCCCCTGCCCAGGATTCTCCGGACCGGCGCTGCACCTCTCGGGCTGGATCGGCTTGGGCTCTGGCTGCTGCCCTTCACATTCTGAAATCCTGAAATCCCTTTGTTATGATATGAAAGGAATAATTAAATCCGCCAATTACTCTCATTAACTCGCCAGAAGTGAACCCCCAACGTGTCACATCACTTCTGAGGTTTTGTTACGGATTATATAACTCTGTTTGGCCTTAGTGTGTAAAGTTTCCAGTGTGCGATATCAGGTTGTGGAGGCGCGAGAGTTCGGACCCCTATAATCTGCTACATGAGGGGCTTATTAGTTGTAGAGAAAATGTGTGCGATACACTGCCTACAACCTGAAGACCCCATTCCTAAAATGAATTGCAGGTCCCAATATGATAAACCCTATGTTAGGTGTGAGCCCCACTATCCCCCCATCACTCCTTGCCCTGGTCTCCCACTATCCCCCCGTCACTCCTCGTTTGCTCCCCCACTATCCCCCTGTCACTCCTCACCCTGGTCTCCCACTATCCCCCCGTCACTCCTCGCCTGCTCCCCCACTATCCCCTCGTCACTCCTCGCCTGCTCTCCCACTATCCCCCCGTCACTCCTCGCCTGCTCCCCCACTATCCCCCATCACTCCTCGCCTGCTCCCCCACTATCCCCCCGTCACTCCTCGGTTTCTCCCTCACTATCCCCCCGTCACTCCTCACCTGCTCTCCCACTATCCCCCCGTCACTCCTCGCCTGCTCCCCCACTATCTTCCCGTCACTCCTCGCCTGCTCTCCCTCTATCCCCCCGTCACTCCTCGCCTGCTCCCCCGCT
The DNA here is from genome assembly GCF_040894005.1 of Engystomops pustulosus. NCBI lineage: Eukaryota > Metazoa > Chordata > Amphibia > Anura > Leptodactylidae > Engystomops > Engystomops pustulosus. Next base: position 206,530,144 of record NC_092415.1, read on the forward strand.
ATCCCCCCGTCCCTCCTCGCCTGCTCTCCCACTATCCCCCCGTCACTCCTCGCCTGCTCCCCCACTATCCCCCCATCCCTCCTCGCCTGCTCTCCCACTATCCCCCCGTCACTCCTCGCCTGCTCTCGCACTATCCCCCCATCACCCCTTGCCTGCTCTCCCACTATCCCCCATCACTTCTCGCCTGCTCTCCCTCTATCCCTCTATCCCCCCGTCACTCCTCGCCTGCTCCCCCACTATCCCCCCGTCACTCCTCGCCTGCTCTCGCACTATCCCCCCGTCACTCCTTGCCTGCTCCCCCACTATCCCCCGTCACTCCTCACCTGCTCCCCCACTATCCCCCGTCACTCCTCACCTGCTCCCCCACTATCCCCCGTCACTCCTCGCCTGCTCCCCCACTATCCCCCCGTCACTCCTCGCCTGCTCTCCCACTATCCCCCCGTCACTCCTCACCTGCTCCCCCACTATCCCGTCACTCCTCGCCTGCTCCCCCACTATCCCCCCGTCACTCCTCGCCTGCTCTCCCACTATCCCCCCGTCACTCCTCGCCTGCTCCCCCACTATCCCCCCGTCACTCCTCACCTGCTCTCCCACTATCCCCCCGTCACTCCTCGCCTGCTCTCCCACTATCCCCCCGTCACTCCGCGCCTGCTCTCCCACTATCCTCCCGTCACTCCTCTGCTGCTCCCCCACTATCCCCCCGTCACTCCTCACCTGCTCTCCCACTATCCCCACGTCACTCCTCGCCTGCTCTCCCACTATCCCCCCGTCACTCCTCGCCTGCTCTCCCACTATCCCCCCGTCACTCCTCTGCTGCTCCCCCACTATCCCCCCGTCACTCCTCACCTGCTCCCCCACTATCCCCCCGTCACTCCTCACCTGCTCTCCCACTATCCCCCGTCACTCCTCGCCTGCTCCCCCACTATCCCCCCGTCACTCCTCGCCTGCTCCCCCACTATCTTCCCGTCACTCCTCACCTGCTCTCCCACTATCCCCCTGTCACTCCTCGCCTGCTCCCCCAGTATCCCCCCGTCACTCCTCACCTGCTCTCCCACTATCCCCCCGTCACTCCTCGCCTGCTCCCCCACTATCCCCCCGTCACTCCTTGCCTGCTCTCCCACTATCCCCCCGTCACTCCTCGCCTGCTCCCCCACTATCCCCCCGTCACTCCTTGCCTGCTCTCCCACTATCCCCCCGTCACTCCTCTGCTGCTCCCCCACTATCCCCCCGTCACTCCTCGCCTGCTCCCCCACTATCTTCCCGTCACTCCTCACCTGCTCTCCCACTATCCCCCTGTCACTCCTCGCCTGCTCCCCCAGTATCCCCCCGTCACTCCTCACCTGCTCTCCCACTATCCCCCCGTCACTCCTCGCCTGCTCCCCCACTATCCCCCCGTCACTCCTCACCTGCTCTCCCACTATCCCCCCGTCACTCCTCGCCTGCTCCCCCACTATCCCCCCGTCACTCCTTGCCTGCTCTCCCACTATCCCCCCGTCACTCCTCTGCTGCTCCCCCACTATCCCCCCGTCACTCCTCACCTGCTCCCCCACTATCCCCCCGTCACTTCTCACCTGCTCCCCCACTATCCCCCCGTCACTCCTCGCCTGCTCTCGCACTATCCCCCCCGTCACTCCTTGCCTGCTCCCCCACTATCCCCCGTCACTCCTCGCCTGCTCCCCCACTATCCCCCGTCACTCCTCACCTGCTCCCCCACTATCCCCCGTCACTCCTCGCCTGCTCCCCCACTATCCCCCCGTCACTCCTCGCCTGCTCTCCCACTATCCCCCCGTCACTCCTCACCTGCTCCCCCACTATCCCGTCACTCCTCGCCTGCTCCCCCACTATCCCCCCGTCACTCCTCGCCTGCTCTCCCACTATCCCCCGTCACTCCTCACCTGCTCCCCCACTATCCCCCGTCACTCCTCACCTGCTCCCCCACTATCCCCCGTCACTCCTCACCTGCTCCCCCACTATCCCCCCATCACCCCTTGCCTGCTCTCCCACTATCCCCCATCACTTCTCGCCTGCTCTCCCTCTATCCCCCCGTCACTCCTCGCCTGCTCCCCCACTATCCCCCCGTCCCTCCTCGCCTGCTCTCCCACTATCCCCCCGTCACTCCTCACCTGCTCCCCCACTATCCCCCCGTCACTCCTCACCTGCTCCCCCACTATCCCCCCGTCACTCCTCGCCTGCTCTCGCACTATCCCCCCGTCACTCCTTGCCTGCTCCCCCACTATCCCCCGTCACTCCTCGCCTGCTCCCCCACTATCCCCCGTCACTCCTCACCTGCTCCCCCACTATCCCCCGTCACTCCTCGCCTGCTCCCCCACTATCCCCCCGTCACTCCTCGCCTGCTCTCCCACTATCCCCCCGTCACTCCTCACCTGCTCCCCCACTATCCCGTCACTCCTCGCCTGCTCCCCCACTATCCCCCCGTCACTCCTCGCCTGCTCTCCCACTATCCCCCCGTCACTCCTCGCCTGCTCCCCCACTATCCCCCCGTCACTCCTCACCTGCTCTCCCACTATCCCCCCGTCACTCCTCGCCTGCTCTCCCACTATCCCCCCGTCACTCCGCGCCTGCTCTCCCACTATCCCCCCCGTCACTCCTCTGCTGCTCCCCCACTATCCCCCCGTCACTCCTCACCTGCTCTCCCACTATCCCCCCGTCACTCCTCGGCTGCTCCCCCACTATATCCCCGTCACTCCTCGCCTGCTCCCCCACTATCCCCCCATCAATCCTCACCTGCTCTCCCACTATCCCCCCGTCACTCCTCGCCTGCTCTCCCACTATCCCCCCGTCACTCCTCGCCTGCTCTCCCACTATCCCCCAGTCACTCCTCTGCTGCTCCCCCACTATCCCCCCGTCACTCCTCACCTGCTCCCCCACTATCCCCCCGTCACTCCTCACCTGCTCCCCCACTATCCCCCCGTCACTCCTAGCCTGCTCTCGCACTATCCCCCCGTCACTCCTTGCCTGCTCCCCCACTATCCCCTGTCACTCCTCGCCTGCTCCCCCACTATCCCCCGTCACTCCTCACCTGCTCCCCCACTATCCCCCGTCACTCCTCGCCTGCTCCCCCACTATCCCCCCGTCACTCTTCGCCTGCTCTCCCACTATCCCCCCGTCACTCCGCGCCTGCTCTCCCATTATCCCCCCATCACTCCTCGCCTGCTCCCCCACTATCCCCCCGTCACTCCTCACCTGCTCTCCCACTATCCCCCCGTCACTCCTCGCCTGCAGCCCCACTATCTTCCCGTCACTCTTCGCCTGCTCTCCCACTATCCCCCCGTCACTCCTCGCCTGCTCCCCCACTATCCCCCCGTCACTCCTCGCCTGCTCTCCCACTATCCCCCGTCACTCCTCGCCTGCTCCCCCACTATCCCCCTGTCACTCCTTGCCTGCTCTCGCACTATCCCCCCGTCACTCCTCGCCTGCTCTCCCACTATCCCCCCGTCACTCCTCGCCTGCTCTCGCACTATCCCCCTGTCACTCCTCACCTGCTCCCCCACTATCCCCCCGTCACTCCTCGCCTGCTCTCGCACTATCCCCCCGTCACTCCTTGCCTGCTCCCCCATTATCCCCCGTCACTCCTCGCCTGCTCCCCCACTATCCCCCGTCACTCCTCACCTGCTCCCCCACTATCCCCCGTCACTCCTCGCCTGCTCCCCCACTATCCCCCCGTCACTCCGCGCCTGCTCTCCCACTATCCCCCCATCACTCCTCGCCTGCTCCCCCACTATCCCCCCGTCACTCCTCGCCTGCTCCCCCACTATCCCCCCGTCACTCCTCGCCTGCAGCCCCACTATCTTCCCGTCACTCTTCGCCTGCTCTCCCACTATCCCCCCGTCACTCCACGCCTGCTCCCCCACTATCCCCCCTGTCACTCCTCGCCTGCTCCCCCACTATCCCCCCGTCACTCCTCGCCTGCTCTCCCACTATCCCCCCGTCACTCCACGCCTGCTCTCCCACTATCCTCCCGTCACTCCTCGCCTGCTCCCCCACTATCCCCCGTCACTCCTCGCCTGCTCCCCCACTATCCCCCGTCACTCCTCACCTGCTCCCCCACTATCCCCCGTCACTCCTCGCCTGCTCCCCCACTATCCCCCCGTCACTCCTCGCCTGCTCTCCCACTATCCCCCCGTCACTCCTCACCTGCTCCCCCACTATCCCGTCACTCCTCGCCTGCTCCCCCACTATCCCCCCGTCACTCCTCGCCTGCTCTCCCACTATCCCCCCGTCACTCCTCGCCTGCTCCCCCACTATCCCCCCGTCACTCCTCACCTGCTCTCCCACTATCCCCCCGTCACTCCTCGCCTGCTCTCCCACTATCCCCCCGTCACTCCGCGCCTGCTCTCCCACTATCCCCCCGTCACTCCTCTGCTGCTCCCCCACTATCCCCCGTCACTCCTCACCTGCTCCCCCACTATCCCCCGTCACTCCTCGCCTGCTCCCCCACTATCCCCCCGTCACTCCGCGCCTGCTCTCCCACTATCCCCCCATCACTCCTCGCCTGCTCCCCCACTATCCCCCCGTCACTCCTCGCCTGCTCCCCCACTATCCCCCCGTCACTCCTCGCCTGCAGCCCCACTATCTTCCCGTCACTCTTCGCCTGCTCTCCCACTATCCCCCCGTCACTCCACGCCTGCTCCCCCACTATCCCCCCTGTCACTCCTCGCCTGCTCCCCCACTATCCCCCCGTCACTCCTCGCCTGCTCTCCCACTATCCCCCCGTCACTCCACGCCTGCTCTCCCACTATCCTCCCGTCACTCCTCGCCTGCTCCCCCACTATCCCCCGTCACTCCTCGCCTGCTCCCCCACTATCCCCCGTCACTCCTCACCTGCTCCCCCACTATCCCCCGTCACTCCTCGCCTGCTCCCCCACTATCCCCCCGTCACTCCTCGCCTGCTCTCCCACTATCCCCCCGTCACTCCTCACCTGCTCCCCCACTATCCCGTCACTCCTCGCCTGCTCCCCCACTATCCCCCCGTCACTCCTCGCCTGCTCTCCCACTATCCCCCCGTCACTCCTCGCCTGCTCCCCCACTATCCCCCCGTCACTCCTCACCTGCTCTCCCACTATCCCCCCGTCACTCCTCGCCTGCTCTCCCACTATCCCCCCGTCACTCCGCGCCTGCTCTCCCACTATCCCCCCGTCACTCCTCTGCTGCTCCCCCACTATCCCCCCGTCACTCCTCACCTGCTCTCCCACTATCCCCCCGTCACTCCTCGGCTGCTCCCCCACTATCCCCCCGTCACTCCTCGCCTGCTCCCCCACTATCCCCCCATCAATCCTCACCTGCTCTCCCACTATCCCCCCGTCACTCCTCGCCTGCTCTCCCACTATCCCCCCGTCACTCCTCGCCTGCTCTCCCACTATCCCCCAGTCACACCTCTGCTGCTCCCCCACTATCCCCCCGTCACTCCTCACCTGCTCCCCCACTATCCCCCCGTCACTCCTCACCTGCTCCCCCACTATCCCCCCGTCACTCCTCGCCTGCTCTCGCACTATCCCCCCGTCACTCCTTGCCTGCTCCCCCACTATCCCCCGTCACTCCTCGCCTGCTCCCCCACTATCCCCCGTCACTCCTCACCTGCTCCCCCACTATCCCCCGTCACTCCTCGCCTGCTCCCCCACTATCCCCCCGTCACTCTTCGCCTGCTCTCCCACTATCCCCCCGTCACTCCGCGCCTGCTCTCCCATTATCCCCCCATCACTCCTCGCCTGCTCCCCCACTATCCCCCCGTCACTCCTCACCTGCTCTCCCACTATCCCCCCGTCACTCCTCGCCTGCAGCCCCACTATCTTCCCGTCACTCTTCGCCTGCTCTCCCACTATCCCCCCGTCACTCCTCGCCTGCTCCCCCACTATCTCCCCGTCACTCCTTGCCTGCTCTCCCACTATCCCCCGTCACTCCTCGCCTGCTCCCCCACTATCCCCCTGTCACTCCTTGCCTGCTCTCGCACTATCCCCCCGTCACTCCTCGCCTGCTCTCCCACTATCCCCCCGTCACTCCTCGCCTGCTCTCGCACTATCCCCCTGTCACTCCTCACCTGCTCCCCCACTATCCCCCCGTCACTCCTCGCCTGCTCTCGCACTATCCCCCCGTCACTCCTTGCCTGCTCCCCCATTATCCCCCGTCACTCCTCGCCTGCTCCCCCACTATCCCCCGTCACTCCTCACCTGCTCCCCCACTATCCCCCGTCACTCCTCGCCTGCTCCCCCACTATCCCCCCATCACTCCTAGCCTGCTCTCCCACTATCCCCCCGTCACTCCTCACCTGCTCTCCCACTATCCCCCCGTCACTCCGCGCCTGCTCTCCCACTATCCCCCCATCACTCCTCGCCTGCTCCCCCACTATCCCCCCGTCACTCCTCACCTGCTCCCCCACTATCCCCCCGTCACTCCTCGCCTGCAGCCCCACTATCTTCCCGTCACTCTTCGCCTGCTCTCCCACTATCCCCCCGTCACTCCACGCCTGCTCCCCCACTATCCCCCCTGTCACTCCTCGCCTGCTCCCCCACTATCCCCCCGTCACTCCTCGCCTGCTCTCCCACTATCCCCCCGTCACTCCACGCCTGCTCTCCCACTATCCTCCCGTCACTCCTCGCCTGCTCCCCCACTATCTTCCCGTCACTCCTCACCTGCTCTCCCACTATCCCCCTTCACTCCTCGCCTGCTCCCCCACTATCCCCCCGTCACTCCTCACCTGCTCTTCCACTATCTCCCCGTCACTCCTCGCCTGCTCTCCCACTATCCCCCCGTCACTCCTCGCCTGCTTCCCCACTATACCCCCATCACTCCTCGCCTGCTCTCCCACTATCCCCCCATCACTCCTCGCCTGCTCTCCCACTATCCCCCCTGTCACTCCTCGCCTGCTCCCCCACTATCCCCCCGTCACTCCTCACCTGCTCTCCCACTATCCCCCGTCACTCCTCGCCTGCTCCCCCACTATCCCCCCGTCACTCCTCGCCTGCTCCCCCACTATCCCCCCGTCACTCCTCACCTGCTCTCCCACTATCCCCCCGTCACTCCTCGCCTGCTCCCCCACTATCCCCCCGTCACTCCTTACCTGCTCTCCCACTATCCCCCGTCACTCCTCGCCTGCTCTCCCACTATCCCCCGTCACTCCTCACCTGCTCCCCCACTATCCCCCCGTCACTCCACGCCTGCTCTCCCACTATCCCCCGTCACTCCTCGCCTGCTCCCCCACTATCCCCCCGTCACTCCTCGCCTGCTCTCGCACTATCCCCCCGTCACTCCTCACCTGCTCCCCCACTATCCCCCCGTCACTCCTTGCCTGCTCCCCCATTATCCCCCGTCACTCCTCGCCTGCTCCCCCACTATCCCCCGTCACTCCTCACCTGCTCCCCCACTATCCCCCGTCACTCCTCGCCTGCTCCCCCACTATCCCCCCATCACTCCTAGCCTGCTCTCCCACTATCCCCCCGTCACTCCTCACCTGCTCTCCCACTATCCCCCCGTCACTCCGCGCCTGCTCTCCCACTATCCCCCCATCACTCCTCGCCTGCTCCCCCACTATCCCCCCGTCACTCCTCACCTGCTCTTCCACTTTCCCCCCGTCACTCCTCGCCTGCAGCCCCACTATCTTCCCGTCACTCTTCGCCTGCTCTCCCACTATCCCCCCGTCACTCCACGCCTGCTCCCCCACTATCCCCCCTGTCACTCCTCGCCTGCTCCCCCACTATCCCCCCGTCACTCCTCGCCTGCTCTCCCACTATCCCCCCGTCACTCCTCGCCTGCTCTCCCACTATCCTCCCGTCACTCCTCGCCTGCTCCCCCACTATCCCCCTGTCACTCCTTGCCTGCTCTCGCACTATCCCCCCGTCACTCCTCGCCTGCTCCCCCACTATCCCCCCGTCACTCCTCGCCTGCTCTCCCACTATCCCCCCGTCCCTCCTCGCCTGCTCTCCCACTATCCCCCGTCACTCCTCACCTGCTCCCCCACTATCCCCCCGTCACTCCTCGCCTGCTCTCCCACTATCCCCCGTCACTCCTCGCCTGCTCCCCCACTATCCCCCCGTCACTCCTCGCCTGCTCTCGCACTATCCCCCCGTCACTCCTCACCTGCTCCCCCACTATCCCCCCGTCACTCCTTGCCTGCTCCCCCATTATCCCCCGTCACTCCTCGCCTGCTCCCCCACTATCCCCCGTCACTCCTCACCTGCTCCCCCACTATCCCCCGTCACTCCTCGCCTGCTCCCCCACTATCCCCCCATCACTCCTAGCCTGCTCTCCCACTATCCCCCCGTCACTCCTCACCTGCTCTCCCACTATCCCCCCGTCACTCCGCGCCTGCTCTCCCACTATCCCCCCATCACTCCTCGCCTGCTCCCCCACTATCCCCCCGTCACTCCTCACCTGCTCTTCCACTTTCCCCCCGTCACTCCTCGCCTGCAGCCCCACTATCTTCCCGTCACTCTTCGCCTGCTCTCCCACTATCCCCCCGTCACTCCACGCCTGCTCCCCCACTATCCCCCCTGTCACTCCTCGCCTGCTCCCCCACTATTCCCCCGTCACTCCTCGCCTGCTCTCCCACTATCCCCCCGTCACTCCTCGCCTGCTCTCCCACTATCCTCCCGTCACTCCTCGCCTGCTCCCCCACTATCCCCCGTCACTCCTCACCTGCTCCCCCACTATCCCCCGTCACTCCTCGCCTGCTCCCCCACTATCCCCCCATCACTCCTAGCCTGCTCTCCCACTATCCCCCCGTCACTCCTCGCCTGCTCTCCCACTATCCCCCCGTCACTCCGCGCCTGCTCTCCCACTATCCCCCCATCACTCCTCGCCTGCTCCCCCACTATCCCCCCGTCACTCCTCACCTGCTCTTCCACTATCCCCCCGTCACTCCTCGCCTGCAGCCCCACTATCTTCCTGTCACTCTTCGCCTGCTCTCCCACTATCCCCCCGTCACTCCACGCCTGCTCCCCCACTATCCCCCCTGTCACTCCTCGCCTGCTCCCCCACTATCCCCCCGTCACTCCTCGCCTGCTCTCCCACTATCCCCCCGTCACTCCACGCCTGCTCTCCCACTATCCTCCCGTCACTCCTCGCCTGCTCCCCCACTATCTTCCCGTCACTCCTCACCTGCTCTCCCACTATCCCCCTTCACTCCTCGCCTGCTCCCCCACTATCCCCCCGTCACTCCTCACCTGCTCTTCCACTATCTCCCCGTCACTCCTCGCCTGCTCCCCCACTATCCCCCCGTCACTCCTCGCCTGCTCTCGCACTATCCCCCCGTCACTCCTCACCCGCTCTCCCACTATCCCCCGTCACTCCTCGCCTGCTCTCCCACTATCCCCCCGTCACTCCTCTGCTGCTCCCCCACTATCCCCCCGTCACTCCTCACCTGCTCTCCCACTATCCCCCGTCACTCCTCGGCTGCTCCCCCACTATCCCCCCGTCACTCCTCGCCTGCTCCCCCACTATCCCCCCATCACTCCTCACCTGCTCTCCCACTATCCCCCCGTCACTCCTCGGCTGCTCCCCCACTATCCCCCCGTCACTCCTCTGCTGCTCCCCCACTATCCCCCCGTCACTCCACGCCTGCTCTCCCACTATCCTCCCGTCACTCCTCGCCTGCTCCCCCACTATCTTCCCGTCACTCCTCACCTGCTCTCCCACTATCCCCCTTCACTCCTCGCCTGCTCCCCCACTATCCCCCCGTCACTCCTCACCTGCTCTTCCACTATCTCCCCGTCACTCCTCGCCTGCTCCCCCACTATCCCCCCGTCACTCCTCGCCTGCTCTCGCACTATCCCCCCGTCACTCCTCACCCGCTCTCCCACTATCCCCCGTCACTCCTCGCCTGCTCTCCCACTATCCCCCCGTCACTCCTCTGCTGCTCCCCCACTATCCCCCCGTCACTCCTCACCTGCTCTCCCACTATCCCCCGTCACTCCTCGGCTGCTCCCCCACTATCCCCCCGTCACTCCTCGCCTGCTCCCCCACTATCCCCCCATCACTCCTCACCTGCTCTCCCACTATCCCCCCGTCACTCCTCGGCTGCTCCCCCACTATCCCCCCGTGACTCCTCACCGCCTCCCCCACTATCCCCCTGTCACTCCTCGCCTGCTCCCCCACTATCCCCCCGTCACTCCTCACCTGCTCTCCCACTATCCCCCCGTCACTCCTCGCTTTCTCCCCCACTATCCCCCGTCACTCCTCGCCTGCTCTCCCACTATCCCCCGTCACTCCTCGCCTGCTCTCCCACTATCCCCCTGTCACTCCTCGCCTGCTCCCCCACTATCCCCCCGTCACTCCTCGCCTGCTCCCCCACTATCCCCCTGTCACTCCTCACCTGCTCTCCCACTATCCCCCCGTCACTCCTCACCTGCTCCCCCACTATCCCCCGTCACTCCTCGCCTGATCTCCCACTATCCCCCCGTCACTCCTCGCCTGCTCCCCCACTATCCCCCCGTCACTCCTCGCCTGCTCCCCCACTATCCCCCCGTCACTCCTCCCCTGCTCCCCCACTATCCCCCCGTCACTCCTCCCCTGCTCCCCCACTATCCCCCCGTCACTCCTCGGCTGCTCCCCCACTATCCCCCCGTCACTCCTCGCCTGCTCCCCCACTATCCCCCCGTCACTCCTCGCCTGCTCCCCCACTATCCCCCCGTCACTCCTCACCTGCTCCCCCACTATCCCCCTGTCACTGCTCGCCTGCTCCCCCACTATCCCCCCATCACTCCTCGCCTGCTCCCCCACTATCCCCCCATCACTCCTCGCCTGCTCCCCCACTATCCCCCCATCACTCCTCGCCTGCTCCCCCACTATCCCCCCATCACTCCTCGCCTGCTCCCCCACTATATCCCCATCACTCCTCGCCTGCTCGCCCGTCTTCTCGTTACTCCCGGGCAGGAGATATATGAATGTCATTACTTATCCGCACTTCTCTCTTCCTGACATGTATCAATAAAGGAGCACCCTACAGATCCCAATCTTATCTGGACGTCGCTAAGCAACGAGGCGCAACACCTTCGCAGCTTCTCGCCCGTCAGCGAGGCGGTAAACGAGGGAGAGTTCATTCCACAACGTCTGGGAGGTTAAACTAAGTATCACATCGCATGGAAACTCCTCTACATTGTATCACAGCAGCTGAGGAGACGCTCGTAAAGGGCCAGCGCACCCCTACGATGTCACATGTCTGGAGCTTATATCATTACTAGAGCCTTTTATATCAGTCACATGTGATGTCACATGTCTGGAGCTTATATCATTACTAGAGCCTTTTGTATCAGTCACATGTGATGTCATATGTCCTGTTAGTAGCAGCAGGACTGTGACGTATGGATTTATTTTCCAAAATTGTAGCTCTAAGTGCACTAGGGGAAATCCTCACACTGCTGTGCTCTGTACACCCTGAATTGAGCTGTTCCACAGACTCTCTCCTGTGTCTGAATAAAATAATCAGCAGATTTCTGTTATTATACCACAGCAGTTACTCATCAAAGTTACTCATCAAAGTGGAGTAACAGCAGGCTGAGAGTAAACGGCACAGAGCACAGCAGTGTGAGGACATGCCCCCAGTGCACTTGAAGAGGCTACAATTCTTAAATATAAATCCATATTTCACAGTCCTGCTGCTACTAATAATAATATACACAAAGGTCTGATTACACATCTCTCCAGGGACAATACATAACATAGGTCCAACCTGCTGACAGTTCCCCTTGGATGGTGTAATGGTTGTCACCCAGCTTTTCCCAAAGCTGAGCCTGAGAAATGTGACTCCTGGTCTCAGCTTTCCCTTTATTGTGTATATATTTTGGGGGGTGAAGTTCTTTATGATTAATGTTGAGGCGGTGAGTAATAACCTGCGTTTCTGTGCAGACTATGCAGAAGATAGATGGCTCCAGCAGATATTGTGCAGAGGCGGGGGAAGGGGGTGGGGGAGGGGGGGCGGGAGGGGGGGCGCCCCCCCACAATAGACATTATCTCAGCTCAAATCCCCCATCAAGACATTGACTAAAACAAGTGAACGGCGACACAATCCGTAAAACTTGCCTTCGGGCGCAGGATGGAGAAGACACATTTCCTCATCAGGTCTTTAGGATGGAAGGTTGGAAAGGGGGGGCTGAGAAATGACTTGTCTGGAGGTGATGGATGAAATGTTAGGGGGTGGGTGATCAAATATTGTGCTTTAAAATGCTGCCCTGTAGATTACAATGGACTGAGTCAGTGCGTCTTGATGGTTAGACCCCCAGGAATATGAATCAAATGGCTTTTATGGGATCACCCTTTAATTTGATACCTTGTATGCAGCAACTGATAATTTAAAGATAGTGTAATTAGGACCTCCCCTTAAATTTAGAGCACTTATAATACAGAGTATATAACTCCTATGTATTCCAGTCAGTGCAGGTGTCCTGAGGCAATGGTGCAGTTAATTCAAGATCTATGATGATCTACGGTAGGTAAGGGAGAAGTTCCCCTTTAAGGTTACTATCTAATGGTCTAGGTTAGTAAAAGGATTAAATGAGAACTGTGCAGCTGTGACTTTAAGGAAGAGTGAGAGCTATACAAATGTGATGTAAGAGGGAGAGCAGGATATGTGTTCAGCTGTGACTGTAAGGAGGGGATAGAACTATGAAGCTGTGACTGTAAGGAGAGGATATATCTATGAAGCTGTGACTGTAAGGAATCGATAGAGAGAATTGTACAGCTATAAGTGTAAGATTAAGATATAAAGAGAACTGTGCAGCTGTAACTGTAAGGAGGCAATATGGAGAACTGTGTAGCTGTAACTGTAAGGAGAAAATAGGGAGAACTGTGCAGCTGTGACTGTAAGGAGGCAATAGGGAGAACTGTGCAGCTGTGACTGTAAGGAGGCAATAGGGAGAACTGTGCAGCTGTGACTGTAAGGAGGAAATAGGGAGAACTGTGCAGCTGTGACTGTAAGGAGGAAATAGGAGAACTGTGCAGCTGTGACTATAAGGAGGGGATAAAGAGAAAAATGTTGGCTGTACAGTTCTCTCTATGGTTGGATATAGCAATGTTGAGCACATTATCTGACTGGGAATAGCTTCTGAGGGGCACATATTAAAGAGAACAGAGGGGGCTTAGATGAGTAGGTGTCATGCTACTATGTAACTCCTATTAATCCTGAACCACCCCTGTAATGGTGCTGGGGCCTGGGCAAGGTCTTAGTATATACTGATTTCATTCCAATATCCCATTACAGCAGAATATTGGACCATTGCTCTCTTGGCTTTGTACATCCCCCTCCCATCATGCCCCTGGAGAGCGTCGCGTGCTCCGGCACAGAGTACATATGTATACACAGAGCAGGAAGACATTCCATACATTGTCATCTTCCTGGCGTGTTGTTGTGTGTGGCTCAAGCCGTGGCAGGACCTAATGATTGCATATAACACGTATGTACATAAAAACCTGATAACAACTGCAAATACACGCGTAGCAACAGCAGGAGGCGGCGGTCCCTGACCCCCTCCCCAAGGTCACATGACGAGACCATAGACCCCCTATAACACATCTATACATGAGATGTCACCATATGGAGACGCTGGGAGGAGGAAAGACAAAGATGTTTTCAGAAATATTCCACATTAACCCCATTGATGCCCCGGCTCTACTATATCTTGTTCTGGGAGAGTGACTCTGTATTTTGAAGGTCCTTATCGTAGAGTCACGAGGAGTCTCCCATTCATTCATTTATTATCACCTATCATCGGCTTGTCTTGAGGCCGGAGATTACAGCGCTCCGATGACACGGCAGATTTCATGTCCCCACCACTCCCCAGCTCCAGTATTGTGTAATCTGCTCATAACTAGTGTCACAGTGAGTAACTAATCAGGACAGGTATAAAGCGGAGGGTACTTATGGTCCGATGGCTTCCTAGAGGGTGCTGTAAGTGTATGGTGCCACCACTAGATCCCTGAGATCCTAGGGAGAGTCACCAATGTCACCCTAACACCCAACTGCAAGGTCCAGGGTAACAAAAACACTAAAGGAACAAAAATCCTACCAAACCTCACAAGGTCTATACAATCTGTAATAACTGAGCACTGCCTAATATCACTGCTCTTACTGTAAAGAATCCTTTCTTATATTGATATTACAGCCTTGATCATATAAGGTCTGTTCCCTTGTGGGAAGGTGCCTGAGCACCAAGTTCCTGCAAAGTTGTCCGATGTAGCTTCTCCACAAGACCCATGTTTAACCTCTGCCTTTGACCTCTTTAAAACTCTGAACTTGTTCCATGTGTCCTGTAGTCTGACTACAGTATTGCATAGCCTCCGATTGGCTGCATGTTATACCTGTAACTCCCATGAGAAGGTGCCTGAGCAATAGGACCCCATAGTTTATCCTTATTTTCTGTGTTTGACCTCAGGATGTTAGCTCTTCTGTGCTGTCCTCTGTCTAACTACTATATTGGGGCACATTTACCCATCCGGAGGAGTTCACAGAACTCGCGCTCAGTTGGAATCCTTCCGATCGTCCAACGGCCAATTTCTATGGCATGGAAGCAACGCAGCTGCGCCGCCATCCAAACGTGTGCAACGCAATCCCCTGATAAATTCCTGTCATAGCCGTGCACACCTGAAACTTCTGCCTGCCCCGACCTTGGCTTGTCCACTTAATACTTATGCCTGGTTCTTCAGTGCTGTGCACCAGTATCTCTTGGATCAGCTGCTGCTGTATAGAGACAACTCCAAGAGGTAGTAACCCGGTGGTTACCCGCAGATCCTGAGGAAACACCTGTAGTGGTGTCTTCAATATTAACTGTAAGAAGCCAAATCCAGGTATACATAACGTCTGTCTTATTATATGTCAGGAAGGGGTTAGATTAAAGAATGTGACAATTGATCAGAAAAATAGGAAACATATCACAGGTTTTATGTGTCTCGTATCGAAGGATGACCCGCGCTCCCTGTGACTCTTTCTGACCACTGGAAAGTGTGACGTCAGCTATAAAGCAGAGCATGTCCTGGGGACTGTGTCATCACTAGGCGCGAGGTGGGACCTTCACTTCTCCATAATGATCAGAACACAAGAGAGCCGGATCAGATACTTTGTATGAAAGAGAAACACAAAGTAACAAGTCATTGTAAGAGTAAATATTATGATACATGATTTTACAATTGTTGCAAATTAGAAAACTGAACCGTCTGTTATGTTTTCACCACCTGAGTCAGAACTTAAAGAGAACCCGTCATGCAAAATAACCCCCTACACTAAATATATTTTCATAAACTGCCATTAGAGAGCATTGCCTCTATCCCTTCATTGTCCCTCTACATGCCTGTAAACCTAAGCAATGAGGTCCTAAAGCTGTATGCAAATGACCTGTGAAATGTCCAATGAAGCATTAGCATATTCAAGCTGTCCACCTTATTCATGAGTGGGAGGCACAGCCACACCCCCAGTGCTTGACTGACAGCCTGTATAATGATGTGAGGCTGTATAATGATGTGCTTCCTAGTGCTGGCGCCCCCTGCAGCCTGTGTGTGCATGTGTGTGTGTATAGGAGAGATACAACAGCTCCAGGCAGCCATGTTACAGCAGAACATGTCAGATTCATGTGTAGCTGATGTCTGTGTCTCTCACCTGTATATTAGGAGGATGCAGCATGTCAGCAGATGCAGCACACACACACTAGCCATGCTTTACTATACATTACACACAGACATGAGCAGGGGGAGGAGAGGGGAGGGGTGACAGGGGTGACATCACTGCCTCTGACCATGTGATCAGCCTCATTTACATAATAAAGAATAGATGATTTTACAATGAATAATGTATGAAATAACTAGATAAAGGCTGGGATGGGATCCTTGTGAGCTGCTCCAACAGGTAGAGGTGACAGGATAAGTGGCAGAGACCTGATGACAGGTGTCCTTTAAAAACATCTTTACCTGCAGTGACAGGACTATAGGATGTCTCCCCCATCAATGTACATCTACAGGATGGAGCTTCCCTCATTTCTTCTTTGCTGAAGCTCAGATACATTGGAAATAGTTCTGGACTGTGACTGGGTTGTAGCTGTGGTTGTGTGTTCAGGGGTCGTTCTGCTGGAATGTGAAGCTACCCCCAGTCTCAGGGCTTCTGCAGCGTTAACAGGTTTTCTTCCAAGATTGTACTGTTTTTATCTCAATCCATCTTCCCATCAGCTCTGAGCATCTCCCCAGTCCCTGCTGAAGCTTGTCCTTCTCTGAGCATAATGCAGCCAAATATAACTACTATAATACTGCCCCCTATCTACAGGGATATAACTACTATAATACTGCCCCCCATGTACAAGAATATAACTACTATAATACTGCCCCCTATGTACAAGAATATAACTACTATAATACTGCCCCCTATGTACAAGAATATAACTACTATAATACTGCCCCCTATGTACAAGAATATAACTACTATAATACTGCCCCCTATGTACAGGAATATAACTACTATAATACTGCCCCTATGTACAGGAATATAACTACTATAATACTGCCCCCTATGTACAAAAATATAACTACTATAATACTGCCCCCTATGTACAGGAATATAACTACTATAATACTGCCCCCTATGTACAAGAATATAACTACTATAATACTGCCCCCTATGTACAGGAATATAACTACTATAATACTGCCCCCTATGTACAAGAATATAACTACTATAATACTGCCCCTATGTACAAGAATATAACTACTATAATACTGCCCCCTATGTACAAGAATATAACTACTATAATACTGCCCCCTATGTACAAGAATATAACTACTATAATACTGCCACCTATGTACAAGAATATAACTACTATAATACTGCCCCCTATGTACAAGAATATAACTACTATAATACTGCCCCCTGTTGTACAAGAATATAACTACTATAATACTGCTCCCTATGTACAGGAATATAACTACTATAATACTGCCCCCTATGTACAGGAATATAACTTCTATAATACTGCTCCCTATGTACAAAAATATAACTACTATAATACTGCTCCCTATGTACAGGAATATAACTACTATAATACTGCCACCTATGTACAGGAATATAACTTCTATAATACTGCCCCCTATGTACAGGAATATAACTACTATAATACTGCCCCCTATGTACAGGAATATAACTACTATAATACTGCCCCCTATGTACAAGAATATAACTACTATAATACTGCCCCCTATGTACAAGAATATAACTACTATAATACTGCCACCTATGTACAAGAATATAACTACTATAATACTGCCCCCTATGTACAAGAATATAACTACTATAATACTGCCCCCTGTTGTACAAGAATATAACTACTATAATACTGCTCCCTATGTACAGGAATATAACTACTATAATACTGCCCCCTATGTACAGGAATATAACTTCTATAATACTGCTCCCTATGTACAAAAATATAACTACTATAATACTGCTCCCTATGTACAGGAATATATCTACTATAATACTGCCCCCTATGTACAGGAATATAACTTCTATAATACTGCCCCCTATGTACAGGAATATAACTACTATAATACTGCCCCCTATGTACAGGAATATAACTACTATAATACTGCCCCCTATGTACAAGAATATAACTACTATAATACTGCCCCTATGTACAAGACTATAACTACTATAATACTGCCCCCTATGTACAGGAATATAACCACTATAATACTGCCCCCCATGTACAGGAATACAACTACTATAATACTACCCCCTATGTACAAGAATATAACTACTATAATACTGCCCCATATGTACAAGAATATAACTAATATAATACTGCCCCTATGTACAGGAATATAACTACTATAATACTGCCCCCTAAGTACAAGAATATAACTACTATAATACTGCTCCCTATGTACAAGAATATAACTACTATAATACTGCCCCCTATGTACAAGAATATAACTACTATAATACTGTCCCCTATGTACAGGAATATAACTACTATAATACTGCCCCCTATGTACAAGAATATAACTACTATAATACTGTCCCCTATGTACAGGAATATAACTACTATAATACTGCCCCCTATGTACAGGAATATAACTACTATAATACTGCCCCCTATGTACAAGAATATAACTACTATAATACTGCCACCTATGTACAAGAATATAACTACTATAATACTGCCACCTATGTACAAGAATATAACTACTATAATACTGCCCCCTATGTACAATAATATAACTACTATAATACTGCCCCTATGTACAAGAATATAACTACTATAATACTGCCCCTATGTACAGGAATATAACTACTATAATACTGCCCCCTATGTACAAGAATATAACTACTATAATACTGCCCCCTATGTACAGGAATATAACTACTATAATACTGCCCCCTATGTACAAGAATATAACTACTATAATACTGCCCCCTATGTACAAGAATATAACTACTATAATACTGCCCCCTATGTACAAGAATATAACTACTATAATACTGCCCCCTGTTGTACAAGAATATAACTACTATAATACTGCTCCCTATGTACAGGAATATAACTACTATAATACTGCCCCCTATGTACAAGAATATAACTACTATAATACTGCCCCCTATGTACAAGAATATAACTACTATAATACTGCCCCCTGTTGTACAAGAATATAACTACTATAATACTGCTCCCTATGTACAGGAATATAACTACTATAATACTGCCACCTATGTACAAGAATATAACTACTATAATACTGCCCCCTATGTACAAGAATATAACTACTATAATACTGTCCCCTGTTGTACAAGAATATAACTACTATAATACTGCTCCCTATGTACAGGAATATAACTACTATAATACTGCCCCCTATGTACAGGAATATAACTTCTATAATACTGCTCCCTATGTACAAAAATATAACTACTATAATACTGCTCCCTATGTACAGGAATATAACTACTATAATACTGCCCCCTATGTACAGGAATATAACTTCTATAATACTGCCCCCTATGTACAGGAATATAACTACTATAATACTGCCCCCTATGTACAGGAATATAACTACTATAATACTGCCCCCTATGTACAAGAATATAACTACTATAATAATGCTCCCTATGTACAAGAATATAACTACTATAATACTATTCCCTATGTACAAGAATATAACTACTATAATACTGCCCCCTATGTACAGGAATATAACTACTATAATACTGCCCCCTATGTACAAGAATATAACTACTATAATACTGCCCCCTATGTACAAGAATATAACTACTATAATACTATTCCCTATGTACAAGAATATAACTACTATAATACTGCCCCCTATGTACAGGAATATAACTACTATAATACTGCCCCCTATGTACAAGAATATACCTACTATAATACTGCCCCCTATGTACAGGAATATAACTACTATAATACTGCCCCTATGTACAGGAATATAACTACTATAATACTGCCCCCTATGTACAAAAATATAACTACTATAATACTGCCCCCTTTGTACAAGAATATAACTACTATAATACTTCCCCCTATGTACAGGAATATAACTACTATAATACTGCCCCCTATGTACAAGAATATAACTACTATAATACTGTCCCTATGTACAAGACTATAACTACTATAATACTGCCCCCTATGTACAGGAATATACCCACTATAATACTGCCCCCTATGTACAGGAATACAACTACTATAATACTACCCCCTATGTACAAGAATATAACTACTATAATACTGCCCCATATGTACAAGAATATAACTACTATAATACTGCCCCTATGTACAGGAATATAACTACTATAATACTGCCCCCTAAGTACAAGAATATAACTACTATAATACTGCCCCCTATGTACAAGAATATAACTACTATAATACTGTCCCCTATGTACAGGAATATAACTACTATAATACTGCCCCCTATGTACAGGAATATAACTACTATAATACTGCCCCCTATGTACAAGAATATAACTACTATAATACTGCCACCTATGTACAAGAATATAACTACTATAATACTGCCACCTATGTACAAGAATATAACTACTATAATACTGCCCCCTATGTACAATAATATAACTACTATAATACTGCCCCTATGTACAAGAATATAACTACTATAATACTGCCCCTATGTACAGGAATATAACTACTATAATACTGCCCCCTATGTACAAAAATATAACTACTATAATACTGCCCCCTATGTACAAGAATATAACTACTATAATACTGCCCCCTATGTACAGGAATATAACTACTATAATACTGCCCCCTATGTACAAGAATATAACTACTATAATACTGCCCCCTATGTACAAGAATATAACTACTATAATACTGCCCCCTATGTACAAGAATATAACTACTATAATACTGCCCCCTGTTGTACAAGAATATAACTACTATAATACTGCTCCCTATGTACAGGAATATAACTACTATAATACTGCCACCTATGTACAAGAATATAACTACTATAATACTGCCCCCTATGTACAAGAATATAACTACTATAATACTGCCCCCTGTTGTACAAGAATATAACTACTATAATACTGCTCCCTATGTACAGGAATATAACTACTATAATACTGCCCCCTATGTACAGGAATATAACTTCTATAATACTGCTCCCTATGTACAAAAATATAACTACTATAATACTGCTCCCTATGTACAGGAATATAACTACTATAATACTGCCCCCTATGTACAGGAATATAACTTCTATAATACTGCCCCCTATGTACAGGAATATAACTACTATAATACTGCCCCCTATGTACAGGAATATAACTACTATAATACTGCCCCCTATGTACAAGAATATAACTACTATAATAATGCTCCCTATGTACAAGAATATAACTACTATAATACTGCCCCTATGTACAGGAATATAACTACTATAATACTGCCCCCTATGTACAGGAATATAACTACTATAATACTGCCCCCTATGTACAAGAATATAACTACTATAATACTGCCCCCTATGTACAAGAATATAACTACTATAATACTGCCCCCTATGTACAAGAATATAACTACTATAATACTGCCCCCTATGTACAAGAATATAACTACTATAATACTATTCCCTATGTACAAGAATATAACTACTATAATACTGCCCCCTATGTACAGGAATATAACTACTATAATACTGCCCCCTATGTACAAGAATATAACTACTATAATACTGCCCCCTATGTACAGGAATATAACTGCATGATGATGTTTCCTGCAGGAGGACATTCCTTGTGCACATTCTTGTAATATTACACTGATGGATTTCAGGAGGTGGCGGTTCATTTCTATGATATACATTAGATTATATGGAGTTTTTATAGGGATTTGTCCTGTCACTGTTTGGCGGTATACACACGCGAGCTGCCATGTGCAGCTATTTAAAGCACAATCTACAGTACAATTCCTATAAACTAAGGATTCCTGGTAAAATAACATTTTTGTCACTTACTTCTCTTTTCACACTAATATTTACTTAGCCGCAGCTTAAAGGGACCTCAGCGTAAACGCTCTTTATAGGGACCATAAATCTTGTGTCTCCCGGGACGTGCAATTTATGGACATAACAGTCATAGTATTTCTCTTCCCATTCGCACTGGTATCTACAGCTTATCACATGTGTGTATGGAGCTCATAATCAATAAGTACATCCCTTTTCTCTCCCACTGTGGGCTCTACATGGCGGTATTATTTATATGGCGTAACATGGCAGTATTATTTATATGGCGTAACACAGCAGTATTATTTATATGGCGTAACATGGTGGTATTATTTGTATGGTGCAGCATGGCAGTATTATTTATATGGCACAACATGGCGGTATTATTTATAGGGTGTAACATGGCGGTTTTATTTATATGGTGTAACATGGTGGTATTATTTATATGGTGCAACATTGCAGTATTATTTATATGGTGTAACATGGGTGTATTATTTATATGGTGTAACTTGGCAGTATTATTTATATGATGTAACATGGTGGTATTATTTATATGGTGTAACATGGCAGTATTATTTATATGGTGTAACATGGTGCTATTATTTATATGGTGTAACATGGCAGTATTATTTATATGGTGTAACATGGCCGTAATATTTATATGGTGTAACATGGCAGTATTATTTATATGGTGTAGCATGGTGGTATTATTTATATGGTGTAACATGGTGGTATTATTTATATGGTGTAACATGGTGGTATTATTCATATGGTGTAACATAGTGGTATTATTTACATGGTGCAGCATGGCAGTATTATTTATATGGTGTAACATGGCGGTATTATTTATATGGTGCAGCATGGCAGTATTATTTATATGGTGTAACATGGCGGTATTATTTATATGGTGTAACATGGTGGTATTATTTATATGGTGCAGCTTGACAGTATTATTTATATGGTGTAACATGGCGGTATTATTTATATGGTGTAACATGGTGGTATTATTTATATGGTGCAGCTTGACAGTATTATTTATATGGTGTAACATAGCTATATTATTTATATGGTGTAACATGGTGGTATTATTTATATGGTGCAGCATGGCAGTATTATTTATATGGTGTAACATGGTGGTATTATACTGACAATGCATGACAGTATTGTTTTAGCATACTATGATGGCATTCTGTGGTCTTTGTATTGTAGTATTACCTCAGAACAATATGGCCGTATTTTATGAGTTTCATAGGGCAATATTTTACTGGTCCAGTACCCCGCTATACCTTGCAGGTTGGGTATGGCAGTATAATCTTGGTACAATGAAGTTTTTTCTTGTTGCTTTGCTTTTATAAAAAAACGGAGCTTTTTATTGCTTTGAGATCAATGCACAATATGTTGGCATTTTGTGGTCATTGTATGGCGGTATTATCTTTCTACAATATGTTGGTATTTTGTGGGCATTGTATGGCGGTATTATCTTTCTACAATATGTTGGTATTTTGTGGGGCATTGTATGGCGGTATTATCTTTCTACAATATGTTGGTATTTTGTGGGCATTGTATGGCGGTATTATCTTTCTACAATATGTTGGTATTTTGTGGGCATTGTATGGCGGTATTATCTTTCTACAATATGTTGGTATTTTGTGGGGCATTGTATGGCGGTATTATCTTTCTACAATATGTTGGTATTTTGTGGGCATTGTATGGCGGTATTATCTTTCTACGATATGTTGGTATTTTGTGGGCATTGTATGGCGGTATTATCTTTCTACGATATGTTGGTATTTTGTGGGCATTGTATGCGGTATTATCTTTCTACGATATGTTGGTATTTTGTGGGCATTGTATGGCGGTATTATCTTTCTACAATATGTTGGTATTTTGTGGGCATTGTATGGCGGTATTATCTTTCGACGATATGTTGGTATTTTGTGGTCATTGTATGGCGGTATTATCTTTCGACGATATGTTGGTATTTTGTGGGCATTGTATGGCGGTATTATCTTTCGACAATATGTTGGTATTTTGTGGGCATTGTATGGCGGTATTATCTTTCTACAATATGTTGGTATTTTGTGGGCATTGTATGGCGGTATTATCTTTCTACGATATGTTGGTATTTTGTGGGCATTGTATGGCGGTATTATCTTTCTACGATATGTTGGTATTTTGTGGGCATTGTATGGCGGTATTATCTTTCTACAATATGTTGGTATTTTGTGGGCATTGTATGGCGGTATTATCTTTCGACGATATGTTGGTATTTTGTGGTCATTGTATGGCGGTATTATCTTTCGACAATATGTTGGTATTTTGTGGGCATTGTATGGCGGTATTATCTTTCGACGATATGTTGGTATTTTGTGGGCATTGTATGGCGGTATTATCTTTCTACGATATGTTGGTATTTTGTGGTCATTGTATGGCGGTATTATCTTTCTACAATATGTTGGTATTTTGTGGGCTTTGAATGACATTTTCATGGTTCGATCTGACTCTATGATGATATTTTGTAGGACTTGTGGCAGTATTATCAAGGAACAATTTGTTGATGTGTCAGTATTTTGTGGGAATTGTATGGCGGTATTACCATAGCATGGCGATAGGAGCCTGGAAAACCCGGAATCAAACCTATATAATCAGCGTGGCTGGCACTGCTGCTATCTAAAGTCCAGGCGGACAACTTACCTGTCACTTTCCCACATGATTGTATACGTGGTGCCCTGCAGGAGTCTGGGAAAGCTGGGTGACAAGAATGCTCTTTTTTTATATGCAATCTCATGTGACTTCCTTCTTGGCGCTGTATTAGGAGATATATTCATTCTATTTATAGATGAGAATTTCCCTATAATCTCGGATAATTTGTATCGTTCATTGTAATCCACAACAGAGCGGGGGAGGGGCAGGATTTACATAGATTTGTATTAGGTATTTAGTAGCCAGCGCCTTGGCCCGGTGCCAGCTCCTACGTGATCTCTACTACTTCTCTGTATTACGTTACATTATATAAAACTCACTCGCAACACAAAACTTCAAAGGTTCCTGTGATTGTAGTGACACCTACAGACCCCGGGGAGGGACATCACATCCCCTCATCTTCTCTGCACAAGATCAAACAATCTAAAAGGACCCCAGACCAGACCCCCCACATTATTATAGATATATATATACCAGAGATTCTACATTAAGACCCCTAGAGCAAAACCCTTAAATTAAAACAGACCCCTAACCAAACTCACCCCGCTACATTAATTGAGACCTTCATACCAGACTTCTAAGTAAGATCCCAAACAAGGCCCCCTCAATAAATACAAACAACCCCCTAAACCAGTGGTTCTCAACCTTTCTAATGCTGCGACCCCGCAATACAGTTCCCCATGTTGCGGTGACCCCAAACCATGTACAAGAATGTTGTATTTGCACCCAAAACGCGATAAAATCGAGGCTCCAATGGCTTTAGGCAACCCCTGGGTTTTGGTCGTTCGACCCCTGCCGGGGTCGCGACCCACAGGTTGAGAGCCCTGCCCTAAACCAATAAAGACCCCAGACCCAACCTCCAAACTAATACAGACCCCAGACGAGACTCCAAAGCTAATACTGACCCCAGATCCCTAAACTAATAAAGACACCAGACCAGACCCCTAAACTAATACAGACCCCAGACCAGACCCCTAAACTAATACAGACCCCAGACCAGACTCCTAAACTAATACAGACCCCAGACCAGATCCCTAAACTAATACAGACCCCAGACCAGACCCCTAAACTAATACAGACCCCAGACCAGACTCCTAAACTAATACAGAGCCCAGACCAGATCCCTAAACTAATACAGACCCCTAAACTAATACAGACCCCAGACCAGACCCCTAAACTAATACAGACCCCAGACCAGACTCCTAAACTAATACAGAGCCCAGACCAGATCCCTAAACTAATACAGACCCCAGACCAGACCCCTAAACTAATACAGACCCCAGACCAGACTCTCTACACTAATACAGACCTCGGACCAGACCCCTTAACTAATACAGACCCCAGACCAGACTCTCTACACTAATACAGACCCCGGACCCCTAAACTAATACAGACCCAAGACCAGACCTCTAAACTAACACAGATCCCAGACCAGACGCCTAAACTAACACAGACCCCAGTCCAGAGCCCTAAACTAATACAGACCCCAGACCAGACCCCTAAACTAATACAGACCCCAGACCAGACCCCTAAACTAATACAGACCCCAGACCAGACCCCTAAACTAATACGGACCTCAGGTCAGACCTCTAAACTAATACAGACCCCAGACCAGACCCCTAAACTAATACAGACCCCAGTCCAGAGCCCTAAACTAATACGGACCTCAGGTCAGACCCCTAAACTAATACAGACCCCAGACCAGACCCCTAAACTAATACAGTCCCCAGACCAGACCCCTAAACTAATACAGTCCCCAGACCAGACCCCTAAACTAATACAGACCCCAGTCCAGAGCCCTAAACTAATACGGACCTCAGGTCAGACCCCTAAACTAATACAGACCCCAGACCAGACCCCTAAACTAATACAGACCCCAGTCCAGAGCCCTAAACTAATACGGACCTCAGGTCAGACCCCTAAACTAATACAGACCCCAGACCAGACCCCTAAACTAATACAGTCCCCAGACCAGACCCCTAAACTAATACAGACCCCAGACCAGACCCCTAAACTAATACAGACCCCAGTCCAGAGCCCTAAACTAATACGGACCTCAGGTCAGACCCCTAAACTAATACAGACCCCAGACCAGACCCCTAAACTAATACAGTCCCCAGACCAGACCCCTAAACTAATACAGACCACAGACCAGATCTCTAATGTAATACAGACCCAGACCAGACCCCTAAACTAATACGGACCTCAGGTCAGATCCCTAAACTAATACAGACCCCAGACCAGACTCCTAAACTAATACAGACCCCAGACCAGATCCCTAATGTAATACAGACACAGACCAGACCCCTAAACTAATACAGACCTCAGACCAGACCCCTAAACTAATACAGACCCCAGACCAGATCCCTAAACTAATACAGACCCCAGACCCATAAACTAATACAGACCCCAGACCAGACTCCTAAACTAATACAGACCCCAGACCAGACCTCTAAACTAATACAGACCCCAGACCAGACCCCTAAACTAATACAGACCCCAGACCAGACCCCTAAACTAATACAGACCCCAGACCAGACCCATAAACTAATACAGACCCCAGACCAGACTCCTAAACTAATACAGACCTCAGACCAGACCCCTAAACTAATACAGACCCCAGACCAGATCCCTAAACTAATACAGACCTCAGACAAGACCCCTAAACTAATACAGACCCCAGACCAGATCCCTAAACTAATACAGACCCCAGACCCATAAACTAATACAGACTTCAGACCAGACCCCTAAACTAATACAGACCCCAGACCAGATCCCTAAACTAATACAGACCCCAGACCCATAAACTAATACAGACCCCAGACCAGACTCGTAAACTAATACAGACCCCAGACCAGATCCCTAAACTAATACAGACCCCAGACCAGACTCCTAAACTAATACAGGCCCCAGACCCCTAAACTAATACAGACCCCAGACCAGATCCCTAAACTAATACAGACCCCAGACCAGACTCCTAAACTAATACAGACCCCAGACCCCTAAACTAATACAGACCCCAGACCAGACCCCTAAACTAATACAGACCCCAGACCAGACTCCTAAACTAATACAGACCCCTGACCAGACCCCTAAACTAATACAGACCCCAGACCAGACTCATAAACTAATACAGACCCCAGACCAGACCCCTAGAACTAATACAGACCCCAGACCAGATCCCTAATGTAATACAGACCCCAGACCAGACCCCTAAACTAATACAGACCTCAGACCAGACCCCTAAACTAAAACAGACCCCAGACCAGACCTCTAAACTAATACAGACCCCAGACCAGACCCCTAGATTAATAGTGGACCCCAGACCAGCGTCCTAAACTAATACAGACTCCAGACCAGACCCCTAAACTAATACAGACACCAGACCAGCCTCCTAAACTAATACAGACCCCAGACCAGACCTCTAAACTAATACAGACCTCAGACCAGACCCCTAAACTAATGCAGACCCCAGACAAGAACCATAAACTAATACAGAACCCAGACCAGACCCCTAGACTAATACAGACCCCAGACCAGATCCCTAATGTAATACAGAGCCCAGACCAGACTCCTAAACTAATACAGACCCCAGACCAGATCCCTAAACTAATACAGACCCCAGACCAGACCTCTAAACTAATACAGACCCCAGACCAGACCCCTAGACTAATAGTGGACCCCAGACCAGCCTCCTAAACTAATACAGACTCCAGACCAGACCCCTAAACTAATACAGACACCAGACCAAACCCCTAAACTAATACAGACCCAGACCAGACCCCTAAACTAATACAGACCCCAGACCAGACGCCTAGACTAATACAGACCCCAGACCAGATCCCTAATGTAATAAAGAGCCCAGACCAGACCCGTAAACTAATACAGACCCCAGACCAGACCGCTAAACTAATACAGACCTCAGACCAGACCCCTAAACTAATACAGACCTCAGACCAGACCCCTAAACTAATACAGACCCCAGACCAGATCCCTAAACTAATAAAGACACCAGACCAGACCCCTAAACTAATACAGACCCCAGACCAGACTCCTAAACTAATACAGACCCCAGACCAGATCCCTAAACTAATACAGACCCCAGACCAGACCCCTAAACTAATACAGACCCCAGACCAGACTCCTAAACTAATACAGAGCCCAGACCAGATCCCTAAACTAATACAGACCCCTAAACTAATACAGACCCCAGACCAGACCCCTAAACTAATACAGACCCCAGACCAGACTCCTAAACTAATACAGAGCCCAGACCAGATCCCTAAACTAATACAGACCCCAGACCAGACCCCTAAACTAATACAGACCCCAGACCAGACTCTCTACACTAATACAGACCTCGGACCAGACCCCTTAACTAATACAGACCCCAGACCAGACTCTCTACACTAATACAGACCCCGGACCCCTAAACTAATACAGACCCAAGACCAGACCTCTAAACTAACACAGATCCCAGACCAGACGCCTAAACTAACACAGACCCCAGTCCAGAGCCCTAAACTAATACAGACCCCAGACCAGACCCCTAAACTAATACAGACCCCAGACCAGACCCCTAAACTAATACAGACCCCAGACCAGACCCCTAAACTAATACGGACCTCAGGTCAGACCTCTAAACTAATACAGACCCCAGACCAGACCCCTAAACTAATACAGACCCCAGTCCAGAGCCCTAAACTAATACGGACCTCAGGTCAGACCTCTAAACTAATACAGACCCCAGACCAGACCCCTAAACTAATACAGTCCCCAGACCAGACCTTTAAACTAATACAGTCCCCAGACCAGACCCCTAAACTAATACAGACCACAGACCAGATCTCTAATGTAATACAGACCCAGACCAGACCCCTAAACTAATACGGACCTCAGGTCAGATCCCTAAACTAATACAGACCCCAGACCAGACTCCTAAACTAATACAGACCCCAGACCAGATCCCTAATGTAATACAGACACAGACCAGACCCCTAAACTAATACAGACCTCAGACCAGACCCCTAAACTAATACAGACCCCAGACCAGATCCCTAAACTAATACAGACCCCAGACCCATAAACTAATACAGACCCCAGACCAGACTCCTAAACTAATACAGACCCCAGACTAGACCTCTAAACTAATACAGACCCCAGACCAGACCCCTAAACTAATACAGACCCCAGACCAGACTCCTAAACTAATACAGACCTCAGACCAGACCCCTAAACTAATACAGACCCCAGACCAGACTCCTAAACTAATACAGAGCCCAGACCAGATCCCTAAACTAATACAGACCCCAGACCAGACCCCTAAACTAATACAGACCCCAGACCAGACTCTCTACACTAATACAGACCTCGGACCAGACCCCTTAACTAATACAGACCCCAGACCAGACTCTCTACACTAATACAGACCCCGGACCCCTAAACTAATACAGACCCAAGACCAGACCTCTAAACTAACACAGATCCCAGACCAGACGCCTAAACTAACACAGACCCCAGTCCAGAGCCCTAAACTAATACAGACCCCAGACCAGACCCCTAAACTAATACAGACCCCAGACCAGACCCCTAAACTAATACGGACCTCAGGTCAGACCTCTAAACTAATACAGACCCCAGACCAGACCCCTAAACTAATACAGACCCCAGTCCAGAGCCCTAAACTAATACGGACCTCAGGTCAGACCTCTAAACTAATACAGACCCCAGACCAGACCCCTAAACTAATACAGTCCCCAGACCAGACCCCTAAACTAATACAGTCCCCAGACCAGACCCCTAAACTAATACAGACCACAGACCAGATCTCTAATGTAATACAGACCCAGACCAGACCCCTAAACTAATACGGACCTCAGGTCAGATCCCTAAACTAATACAGACCCCAGACCAGACTCCTAAACTAATACAGACCCCAGACCAGATCCCTAATGTAATACAGACACAGACCAGACCCCTAAACTAATACAGACCTCAGACCAGACCCCTAAACTAATACAGACCCCAGACCAGATCCCTAAACTAAGACAGACCCCAGACCCATAAACTAATACAGACCCCAGACCAGACTCCTAAACTAATACAGACCCCAGACCAGACCTCTAAACTAATACAGACCCCAGACCAGACCCCTAAACTAATACAGACCCCAGACCAGACCCCTAAACTAATACAGACCCCAGACCAGACCCATAAACTAATACAGACCCCAGACCAGACTCCTAAACTAATACAGACCTCAGACCAGACCCCTAAACTAATACAGACCCCAGACCAGATCCCTAAACTAATACAGACCTCAGACCAGACCCCTAAACTAATACAGACCCCAGACCAGATCCCTAAACTAATACAGACCCCAGACCCATAAACTAATACAGACTTCAGACCAGACCCCTAAACTAATACAGACCCCAGACCAGATCCCTAAACTAATACAGACCCCAGACCCATAAACTAATACAGACCCCAGACCAGACTCCTAAACTAATACAGACCCCAGACCAGATCCCTAAACTAATACAGACCCCAGACCAGACTCCTAAACTAATACAGGCCCCAGACCCCTAAACTAATACAGACCCCAGACCAGATCCCTAAACTAATACAGACCCCAGACCAGACTCCTAAACTAATACAGACCCCAGACCCCTAAACTAATACAGACCCCAGACCAGACCCCTAAACTAATACAGACCCCAGACCAGACTCCTAAACTAATACAGACCCCTGACCAGACCCCTAAACTAATACAGACCCCAGACCAGACTCATAAACTAATACAGACCCCAGACCAGACCCCTAGAACTAATACAGACCCCAGACCAGATCCCTAATGTAATACAGACCCCAGACCAGACCCCTATACTAATATAGACCTCAGACCAGACCCCTAAACTAAAACAGACCCCAGACC
This sequence comes from Engystomops pustulosus, assembly GCF_040894005.1. Classification (NCBI taxonomy): domain Eukaryota; kingdom Metazoa; phylum Chordata; class Amphibia; order Anura; family Leptodactylidae; genus Engystomops; species Engystomops pustulosus. Next base: position 206,561,249 of record NC_092415.1, read on the forward strand.
AGACCTCTAAACTAATACAGACCCCAGACCAGACCCCTAGACTAATAGTGGACCCCAGACCAGCGTCCTAAACTAATACAGACTCCAGACCAGACCCCTAAACTAATACAGACACCAGACCAGCCTCCTAAACTAATACAGACCCCAGACCAGACCTCTAAACTAATACAGACCTCAGACCAGACCCCTAAACTAATGCAGACCCCAGACCAGAACCATAAACTAATACAGAACCCAGACCAGACCCCTAGACTAATACAGACCCCAGACCAGATCCCTAATGTAATACAGAGCCCAGACCAGACTCCTAAACTAATACAGACCCCAGACCAGATCCCTAAACTAATACAGACCCCAGACCAGACCTCTAAACTAATACAGACCCCAGACCAGACCCCTAGACTAATAGTGGACCCCAGACCAGCCTCCTAAACTAATACAGACTCCAGACCAGACCCCTAAACTAATACAGACACCAGACCAAACCCCTAAACTAATACAGACCCAGACCAGACCCCTAAACTAATACAGACCCCAGACCAGACGCCTAGACTAATACAGACCCCAGACCAGATCCCTAATGTAATAAAGAGCCCAGACCAGACCCGTAAACTAATACAGACCCCAGACCAGACCGCTAAACTAATACAGACCTCAGACCAGACCCCTAAACTAATACAGACCCCAGACCAGAACCCTAAACTAATACAGAACCCAGACCAGACCCCTAGACTAATACAGACCCCAGACCAGATCCCTAATGTAATACAGAGCCCAGACCAGACTCCTAAACTAATACAGACCCCAGACCAGACCCCTAAACTAATACAGACCCCAGACCAGACCCCTAAACTAATACAGACCCCAGACCAGACCCCTAAACTAATACAGAGCCCAGATCAGACCCTTAAACTAATACAGACCCCAGACCAGACCCCTTAACTAATACAGACCCCAGACCAGACCCCTAAACTAATACAGACCCCAGACCAGGCCCCTAAACTAATACAGGACCCCAGACCAGACCCCTAAACTAATACAGACCCCAGACCAGGCCCCTAAACTAATACAGGACCCCAGACCAGACCCCTAAACTAATACAGACCCCAGACCAGACCCCTAAACTAATACAGACCCCAGACCAGACCTCTAAACTAATACAGACCCCAGACCAGACCCCTAGACTAATAGTGGACCCCAGACCAGCCTCCTAAACTAATACAGACTCCAGACCAGACCCCTAAACTAATACAGACACCAGACCAAACCCCTAAACTAATACAGACCCCAGACCAGACGCCTAGACTAATACAGACCCCAGACCAGATCCCTAATGTAATACAGAGCCCAGACCAGACCCGTAAACTAATACAGACCCCAGACCAGACCGCTAAACTAATACAGACCTCAGACCAGACCCCTAAACTAATACAGACCCCAGACCAGAACCCTAAACTAATACAGAACCCAGACCAGACCCCTAGACTAATACAGACCCCAGACCAGATCCCTAATGTAATACAGAGCCCAGACCAGACTCCTAAACTAATACAGACCCCAGACCAGACCGCTAAACTAATACAGAGCCCAGATCAGACCCTTAAACTAATACAGACCCCAGACCAGACCCCTAAACTAATACAGACCCCAGACCAGACCCCTAAACTAATACAGACCCCAGACCAGGCCCCTAAACTAATACAGGACCCCAGACCAGACCCCTAAACTAATACAGACCCCAGACCAGACCCCTAAACTAATACAGACCCCAGACCAGACCCCTAAACTAATACAGACCCCAGACCCCTAAACTAATACAGACCCCAGACCAGACCCCTAAACTAATACAGACCCCAGACCAGACCCCTAAACTAATACAGACTCCAGACCAGACCCCTAAACTAATACAGACACCAGACCAGCCTCCTAAACTAATACAGACCCCAGACCAGACCTCTAAACTAATACAGACCTCAGACCAGACCCCTAAACTAATACAGACCCCAGACCAGAACCATAAACTAATACAGAACCCAGACCAGACCCCTAGACTAATACAGACCCCAGACCAGATCCCTAATGTAATACAGAGCCCAGACCAGATCCCTAAACTAATGCAGACCCCAGACCAGATCAATAAACTAATACAGACCCCAGACCAGACCTCTAAACTAATACAGACCCCAGACCAGACCCCTAGACTAATAGTGGACCCCAGACCAGCCTCCTAAACTAATACAGACTCCAGACCAGACCCCTAAACTAATACAGACACCAGACCAAACCCCTAAACTAATACAGACCCAGACCAGACCCCTAAACTAATACAGACCCCAGACCAGACGCCTAGACTAATACAGACCCCAGACCAGACCCCTAAACTTATACAGACCCCAGACCAGACCCCTAAACTAATACAGACCCCAGACCAGACCCCTAAACTAATACAGACCCCAGACCAGACCTCTAAACTAATACAGACCCAGACCAGACGCCTAGACTAATACAGACCCCAGACCAGATCCCTAAACTAATACAGACCCAGACCAGACCCCTAAACTAATACAGACCGCAGACCAGACGCCTAGACTAATACAGACCCCAGACCAGATCCCTAATGTAATACAGAGCCCAGACCAGACCCGTAAACTAATACAGACCCCAGACCAGACCGCTAAACTAATACAGACCTCAGACCAGACCCCTAAACTAATACAGACCCCAGACCAGAACCCTAAACTAATACAGAACCCAGACCAGACCCCTAGACTAATACAGACCCCAGACCAGATCCCTAATGTAATACAGAGCCCAGACCAGACTCCTAAACTAATACAGACCCCAGACCAGACCGCTAAACTAATACAGAGCCCAGATCAGACCCTTAAACTAATACAGACCCCAGACCAGACCCCTAAACTAATACAGACCCCAGACCAGACCCCTAAACTAATACAGACCCCAGACCAGGCCCCTAAACTAATACAGGACCCCAGACCAGACCCCTAAACTAATACAGACCCCAGACCAGATCCCTAAACTAATACAGACCCCAGACCAGACCCCTAAACTAATACAGACCCCAGACCAGACCCCTAAACTAATACAGACCCCCTTAATAAGTACCGACCTTCAATAAAAAATAATAGGAGACTATATCCAAAATCTCATATGGACCCCAGACCCCTTAATACAGAGCCTTAAACTAATTCCTTTTCCAGTAAAAACACCCCAGACTAAGCTGTAAACTAATATGGACTTCAGACCAAATTTTCTGTAAGTTATTACAGACCTGACACTTATACTGATATAAACCTTAGGCCAGACCCTGTTTTTATTGAGACCCCAGATCAGACCCTCAGAACATCTACAGACAAAAGAAGAGCAGAGGTGGATTGGGTATTCCTGCAGCCCCCAGTCTGTATAGCAGAACCTGGAGCCCATCCTAATGACATCATCAGGTCCTGAAGTATAAGAACGGGTGGTCTTATGGGTATAATCTCCGCCCCTGCAGAAGAGATCTCCAGACCTGAGAGGGTGGAAAATTACCTCCCGGAAATCTCTGGATATTTGTGAAGGTCCAGCAGGAGCCCTCCAGGTCCGAGATGGCTCCCACATTCCTGCCCCCGTATCTGAGCTTCCTGCAGGGGGGGATTATACATCAAGTACGGCCAGAAATTCACCAAATCTAGGACCCCTCCCGCTAATGTTGGTTTGGTCCACTGATGGTTTTGAGTTTCCGATTCTTGCTCAGCCAATCACTTGCTGATTTCCATGTAATAAAGGATTGCGGAAAGGAGCAGAAGATCCCTTTAAAGGGAACCTGTCAACAGAAACTGACCTAATAAATCACTTCCAGTATGTTGTCCAGCAGCTTTACACCTTCCAGATCAGGTTTCCTTCATGGTCCAGGGTGGTGGCATCATCCAGAAAATCCACGTCGAAGTAAGATGTAAACTGAATGTATAAAGTCAAGGAGGCGGAGAGTTTAACACTGGAGTCAAGCTCTCTCTTTCTTAGGACGTCTCCTTCACTGTAATTGATGGTCCTGCATCCAGAGACATCACTAACCAGATCTCCTGATGTCTGATGTATGATGTCAATCTCAGGGGAGGAGGCTTCAGAGATCCCCACCTTGACTTCACTGTTGAACTCTCCGCCTCTGTGACTCTATACAACCAATTTACATCTGACTTCAGAGTTGATTTTCTGGATGATGCCACCACCCTGGGACAGGAAAGACACAAAAGCTGTAGTGCTAATTGCTAATATTCTGGCAGTGGTTTAATAGGACACTTGCTGATGACAGGTTCCCTTTAAACCTCAGATCTGCTCTTCTGTTCCTATAAAAAAAGAAAAAAAATTCTCTGTAAGAAAATATTTTACCCGTCAAAACAAATCTTCTCTCAGCTGCAGAAACCAAAGTGAAGAGAATCCTGCGGATGATGGACAGGCGATGGCGGCCGAGACCCAAACAGAATTACGTGGATCATTACACACAGTAACAAACCATCAGCTGTAGAAAAGCAAACATGGCTGTCACAATATACAGTAGTCACAGGAGGGCTCTGATCCGCTGCCAAGTCCTGGGAGGGTGACAGGTGGCCCCCCGATCATCACCGGCACCACAGTTACTGCTGTTCTGTTCAATAAATCTACAGAAAAAAGATGTAAAAAAAGGAAATAAACACAAAGTATGAAAGTGGTGAAAGTCCTAACTATAAGATGTGTAGTATCCGGCGCAGCCCGGGGGGAGGGGTCACCGCTCAGAGCTAAGAAACTACAACAAAGGAGACGGAAAACAAAATTACATCAAAATCCCAAATAAAAGAGAATCTTCTTGACATTTTTATATATTTTTTATTATACTGTATTATACTTTATAATATTTTATATACTGTATATAATGATAGCTGTATATAATATATGTATGATGGCAGCAGTACAGCACAGACATTCCTGTGCTCTGCTCCTGTATCTGCCCTTGTTCACACTTCCTTGTTTCTCCTGGCTGGGGTCATTACATGTTGCCTGCAGAGGTGGGGGGGGGGGTGAATTCTGCCATGTGTCCACCTGCACATCAGCGCCCCCTACCCCAGGTGTTATTCCAGGAATGTGTTACTGTACACATCCCCACACAGAGGGGTGTCATTTCTGTGTCTGCCAAGCCATGAGGCGCCTCGGGCGGCAGCCCTGCTGTATTACAGAGGGGGCGGCATCTTGGGGCTCTGCTGCCCCCCCCCCCTTTGGTAAAAAACACTATAGGCATCTTCTATCCCTGGCTCTGTCTTCTTCTCAGCCTTGGGGCACACATTATGATGTCACACTGACACCCATAGGTGCTGATAGTTTTCCCTCTCTCCCTGCTCTGCCCAGGTGTCAGTCCTCACTGTAGCTCTTGTATTCTATTTATGAATTACCAGGCTGGGAATAAATAGTCATTGCCTTCTCATACCTTAGTGTGGGAGAGAATGGAAGAAGTACTTGCAGATATGGGACTACAGCTGTGGATATGAAAGGAGCATCACAGATTATAGCATGTCAGATAGAAGACGGCTGCTCTGGGTGTAACTGGAGTATCAAAGTTGTTATAATGTCAGATAGAAGACTAGAGCCCTGGATGTAACTGGAGTATCAAAGATGATATAATGTCAGATAGAAGACTACAGCTCTGGATGTAATTGGAGTATCAAAGATGATATAATGTCAGATAGAAGACGGCTGCTCTGGATGTAACTGGAGTATCAAAGATGATATGTCAGATTGAAGACGGCTGCTCTGGCTGTAACTATAGTATCAAAGATGATATAATGTCAGATAGAAGACGGCTGCTCTGGATGTAACTGGAGTATCAAAGATGATATGTCAGATTGAAGACGGCTGCTCTGGATGTAACTATAGTATCAAAGAGGATATAATGTCAGATAGAAGACGGCTGCTCTGGATGTAACTGGAGTATCAAAGATGATATAATGTCAGATAGAAGACTACAGCTCTGGATGTAACTGGAGTATCAAAGATGACATAATGTCAGATAGAAGACGGCTGCTCTGGATGTAACTGGAGTATCAAAGATGATATGTCAGATAGAAGACCCTACTATGGATGTAACTGGAGTATCAAAGATGATATGTCAGATTGAAGACGGCTGCTCTGGATGTAACTGGAGTATCAAAGATGATATAATGTCAGATATAAGACGGCTGCTCTAGCTGTAACTGGAGTATAACAGTTAATATAATGTCAGATATAAGACGACTGCTCTGGATGTAACTGGAGTATCAAAGATGATATAATGTCAGATATAAAACGACTGCTCTGGATGTGAATGGAGTATCAAAGATGATATAACAGCAGATTGATACTCCAGTCACATGCAGTGTCGCATATGAGATGATATAACAGTAGATAGATGATTACAGCTCTGGGTGTTAATGGAGTATAAGAGAAAATTTAAAGTCAAATATAGGACAGCTGCTCTGGATGTGACTAGAGTATCAGACACTATATGATGGCAAGGATAAGACTGCAGCTGTGGATGTGACTGGAGTATCAGAGATGATCTAATGTCTCTAAGGGTCGCGGTCCAAAGCATATTAACTCACATGTAAGCTGTCTTGTACTATGAATGTCCTTCATTGTATATAGCAACAAATCAAAGCTCAGAGCTCATATTATTGACCTGTAGAAAAACATAAACTGAGCTGTGATTGGTTGCAACATAATCCAGCAACCTCCTAAATATCCTAAATAACAGCCAACAACCTTATTGGCTCCTATAGTTTGGCAAAATTTTAAGGCATCTGAACACTTTGTGTATAGCATGTAGTAATATTCCACCACTATTGGCCCTGCAGTCTAGTGTTATATATATATATATGTCCTGTGGTAGATACCAGCTCATCCAGATAATGGCTCATTAGACAGAAATAGGAATGTAAATGTATCCCATAATCAATGATTTATTCCGTCGCTGTTCACATCTATTAATTTTATGGATTTCTTTAATCCTCTGAAACATGTATCGGCTCCAATAACCCTGAGAACGGACTCGTTATTGACGGCTAATAACGAGGCTACAGATCGGTGATCATAGAAAATCATTTCCCGGGGTTTAATTACCCGGAGTTTTTTTAGAACCGTCGGCACGAGGGATGAATGCGGGAAATGACGGCGGAGCAGATTCATTAGCATCAAACAATAGGGAATTCTGGGAAATCAACAGCGATGAGGGGTCGGATAATGAACTTCTGGTGGGATATTTCCTTATAGGACCCTGAGGTCAAATACACCGAATTCAGCAAGAAAATTATATAGTAAAGATCAGACATTGCACATTTCCCATGATTCCACAGGATGTGATTTGCATAAAGTAGCGATTGTTTATGAAAATTTGAATAGTGAGCTAATATGTAACTCCTCCTCCTCTGGGGAAGGTTTCTGAATTGTATCTGCCCCTAATGGGACTCCATTTGTCACTTTAACAATCATTTTAAGAAAATTTATGTAGAAATAGGTGGATCCTATCCCATGCCCCTCCCTCCCGTTTTCAATCCTGGTGATTGTTATTGGCTGATGGTTTTAAAGGTCACCTCCCACCAGCTCGAGGTCTCACTCCACTAATGCACTTGACCATTTCCGATGGATCCGAGCTATTTGATTAAGCTGTAATTTACTGTCATATAGGAGGTCCAGCATTGGTCCAGCCCACTTGACAATACAAAGCCTAATTAGCATATCAGATGTCACAACTTACAGCGCTGATTACTCGAGAACGTGAAGGTTAGAGAAAAAATTCCAACCGTGGCCAAATCAGTGGATCCGCATCTATCATAGGATTCACAGAGCGGAGGTTCTGGATCTTACCGAAACTTAACTAAGACCCTACTGCTGTCCGGGGTAAATCCCTATTAGGACATGTCACCAGCAGTGCCGCTTTGGGGTATCTTAAAAAATATTCCTATTACATAAAAAAAATAAGATTCAGAAGTAAAAGTTGTGCGATAAAAGTTGGAAAATATAATAAAATGTTAATAAGCCATAAAAAATAAATAGAAATATGTTGGGACAAAAGTCTTTATAAGAAATCTACCACCAGGATGAAGGATTGTAAACCAAGCACGGAGACATACTGGTGTGTGTCCTCTCTATTTTTAGCTTCTTATGACCTTGTTTTTTATAAAGACTTTCAAAATTATGCAAATGAGCCGGAGGGGCTCTGGGTTCAATTAACGGCTATGGAGTCTGGAGCCCCTCAGGCCTCATTTGCTTGATTGTGAAAGCCTTTTTTTTTTTTAAGCCAAGGTATAAGAAGCTAAAAGAAGAGAAATTCCAACTTGTTAGCATGCTGGACAGATTTATTTTTCATAGAAACTTTGAGTAAGTTTGTTACTTTGCCTTCTTACTGTGTCGTAGACTTAATTTTAGTGACTTTCCGTATTCTTGAACGCCGTTCGCCTAATTTATATTTTATACCTTATTCCTTTTCATCTGATTTCACAGATGTTTCATTGGAAGGAGGATATAGAATGTATACAGTGAGGGGAGGTGTTAACCCTTCCCAGCTCTAAAGAGAATGCAGGATCTGTCAGCAGCCAGCTCTAAAGAGAATGCAGGATCTGTCAGCAGCCACCTCTAAGGAGAATACAGGATCTGTCAGCAGCCACCTCTAAGGAGAATGCAGGATCTGTCAGCAGCCACCTCTAAGGAGAATGCAGGGTCTGTCAGCAGCCACCTCTAAGGAGAATGCAGGGTCTGTCAGCAGCCGCCTCTAAGGAGAATGCAGGATCTGCCAGCAGCCACCTCTAAGGAGAATGCAGGATCTGTTAGCAGCCACCTCTTAGGAGAATTCAGGATCTATAAGCAGCCAACTCTAAGGAGAATGCAGGATCTGTCAGCAGCCACCTCTAAGGAGAATGCAGGATCTGTCAGCAGCCACCTCTAAAGAGAATGCAGGATCTGTCAGAAGCCAGCTCTAAGGAGAATGTGGGATCTTTCAGCAGCCACCTCTTAGGAGAGTGCAGGATCTGTCAGCAGCCAGCTCTAAGGAGAATATAGGATCTGTCAGCAGCCAGCTCTAAGGAGAATGCAGGATCTGTCAGCAGCCAGCTCTAAGGAGAATGTGGGATCTGTCAGCAGCCACCTCTTAGGAGAATTCAGGATCTGTCAGCAGCCAGCTCTAAAGAGAATGCAGGATCTGTCAGCAGCCAGCTCTAAGGAGAATGCAGGATCTGTCAGCAGTCACCTCTAAGGAGAATGCAGCGTCTGTCAGCAGCCACCTCTAAGGAGAATGCAGCGTCTGTCAGCAGGCACCTCTAAGGAGAATGCAGGGTCTGTCAGCAGCCACCTCTAAGGAGAATGCAGGGTCTGTCAGCAGCCACCTCTAAGGAGAATGCAGGGTCTGTCAGCAGCCAGCTCTAAGGAGAATGCAGGATCTGTCAGCAGTCACCTCTAAGGAGAATGCAGCGTCTGTCAGCAGCCACCTCTAAGGAGAATGCAGCGTCTGTCAGCAGGCACCTCTAAGGAGAATGCAGGGTCTGTCAGCAGCCACCTCTAAGGAGAATGCAGGGTCTGTCAGCAGCCACCTCTAAGGAGAATGCAGGGTCTGTCAGCAGCCACCTCTAAGGAGAATGCAGGGTCTGTCAGCAGCCAGCTCTAAGAAGAATGCAGGATCTGTCAGAAGCCAGCTCTAAAGAAAATGCAGGATCTGTCAGCAGAATGCAGGGTTTGTCAGCTGCCAGCTCTAAGGAGAACGCAGGATCTGTCAGCAGCCACCTCTAAGGAGAATGCAGGGTCTGTCAGCAGCCACCTCTAAGGAGAATGCAGGATCTGTCAGCAGCCACCTCTAAGGAGAATGCAGGATCTGTCAGCAGCCACCTCTAAGGAGAATGCAGGATCTGTCAGCAGCCAGCTCTAAGGAGAATGCAGGATCTGTCAGCAGCCAGCTCTAAGGAGAATGCAGGATCTGTCAGCAGCCACCTCTAAGGAGAATGCAGGATCTGTCAGCAGCCACCTCTAAGGAGAATGCAGGATCTGTCAGCAGCCACCTCTAAGGAGAATGCAGTATCTGTCAGCAGCCAGCTCTAAGAGGAATATAGGATCTGTCAGCAGCCACCTCTAAGGAGAATGCAGGATCTGTCAGCAGCCACCTCTAAGAGGAATATTGGATCTGTCAGCAGCCACCTCTAAGGAGAATGCAGGATCTGTCAGCAGCCAGCTCTAAGAGGAATATAGGATCTGTCAGCAGCCAGCTCTAAGGAGATTGCAAGATCTGTCAGCAGCCTAAGGTGAGCCCCCAAAGCTGTCACCTACCTACTTGCCTCATGTGCTCTAAGGTGGCACAGGACAACTACGAGGATGACCCCTCCCTAAGCCGCTGTGCAGACACAGAACAATACAAATAACAGAAGAATCACGAGGCGTCCGGGTCATAACAAGATAGAAGGTGCAGAACAGAATCAGGGTCCAGAAAGGGGTAATTGAGGGTACAGTAATGAAAATTGATAACCAGGATACACGACAGATAAGCACTAGAACACGCAGACACAGAGATTAACGTTTTAGCTGCATTCTACGGACAGAGGATGATGCACTTTTACTTCCTTTACTCATTCATTCTTTAATTCCTCTTTCTTTTCCTATCTTTATTCCCTTCTTCCCATCCCAGCGGCGCGTTCTCTGCGGTGGATTCGGGTCCGGCCGGGATTCATTAAGGCAGTTCCTCCGACGTCCACCAGGTGGTGCTGCTGCGCTGAAGAGCATCAGAACACGCTCAAGTTCACCGGCCTATTCCTAGTGAAGGTAAGTGCAAGGTCTGCGACACTTTTTTTTTAAAAATGCGTTGGTTTTTCCGAATCCGTCGGGTTTTCGCTCGGCCACGCCCCCCTGATTTCCGTGGCGTGCATGCCGGCGCCAATGTGCTACAATCCGATCGCGTGCGCCAAAATCCCGGGGCAATTCAGGGGAAATCGGAGCAAATCAGAAATATTCGGGTAACACGTCGGGAAAATGCGAATCGGGCGAATGACCCCCATCATTTTGTTGTCGGCCTTGGTGTAGTCTGCGGATGGATGAATGTGTAGGTCACGTTGGAGAATTACTATATAAAGATTTTATTCTGCTGAAGTTTGACTTGTTTTCTCATAATAACATTTTTCACTCATATGTTCTTCATTATAGAATCAGCACATCATATATTACAAGAAAGCTGAAAGAAAATAATCCGGGATCACGACTCGGGTCGTGTCATGGAGGTAAAACGGGTCAAATACAAATAAATCAAATTAAAAAACAAGAAAAAAAATCTGTAGCTGTTAAAAATAATTAGTCCGTTATTTATAGATCCATAAAAAATGCATCCAGGAAGAGAAGCTGTCAGCGGACTGGACCATATGGGTCGGTTCTAGCCCAGGATTCTCCGTATAATCCAAATGTGGTGGAAACAGCTCAAAAATTCAGAGCCCGATGAACTGGGGCTGATTATTAATGAGTGGAGTATAATGTGCCAGTCCTAGTCCTCGGCTGCCAAAAGATCCACCCGATTTATTAAGAGCCAAATGGGATGTCCCTGTAGCGGACGAATATTTCAGAACTTAATAAAGTTGTGTAAATATCGGTCATTTATTTGTCTTGATGATCGGCTGAAAGATTCTCCCCCCCCCTCCCTCTGACTACTTGGATCTGTCCTCGTCCTCTACTCCAGGCAGAGGTCTCCATGATCGTTATCCCCTGGGGAGATCCCGTTCCCTGAGCCGATCATTCTAGATCCCGTTCTTTGAAGCTAAATGCACTAGAGGGGGTCATGTACTAGAGGGGATCATGCACTAGAGGGGGTCATGTACTAGAGGGGGTCATGTACTAGAGGGGGTCATGTACTAGAGGGGGTCATGTACTAGAGGGGTCATGTACTAGAGGGGTCATGTACTAGTGGGGGTCATGTACTAGAGGGGTCATGTACTAGAGGGGGTCATGTACTAGTGGGGGTCATGTACTAGAGGGGATCATGTACTAGAGGGGATCATGTACTAGAGGGGGTCATGTACTAGTGGGGGTCATGTACTAGAGGGGTCATGCACTAGAGGGGGTCATGTACTAGAGGGGGTCATGTACTAGAGGGGTCATGTACTAGAGGGGATCATGTACTAGAGGGGTCATGTACTAGAGGGGATCATGTACTAGAGGGGTCATGTACTAGAGGGGATCATGTACTAGAGGGGTCATGTACTAGAGGGGATCATGTACTAGAGGGGTCATGTACTAGAGGTGTCATGTACTAGAGGGAGTCATGTACTAGAGGGGTCATGTACTAGAGGGGATCATGTACTAGAGGGGTCATGTACTAGAGGGGATCATGTACTAGAGGGGATCATGTACTAGAGGGGATCATGTACTAGAGGGGTCATGTACTAGAGGGGTCATGTACTAGAGGGGATCCTGTACTAGAGGAGGTCATGTACTAGAGGGGATCATGTACTAGAGGGGATCATGTACTAGAGGGGTCATGTACTAGAGGGGTCATGTACTAGAGGGGATCATGTACTAGAGGGGATCATGTACTAGAGGGGTCATGTACTAGAGGGGATCATGTACTAGAGGGGATCATGTACTAGAGGGGTCATGTACTAGAGGGGTCATGTACTAGAGGGGACCATGTACTAGAGGGGATCATGTACTAGAGGGAGTCATGTACTAGAGGGAGTCATGTACTAGAGGGGATCATGTACTAGAGGGGTCATGTACTAGAGGGAGTCATGTACTAGAGGGAGTCATGTACTAGAGGGGTCATGTACTAGAGGGGATCATGTACTAGAGGGGTCATGTACTAGAGGGGATCATGTACTAGAGGGGATCATGTACTAGAGGGAGTCATGTACTAGAGGGGATCATGTACTAGAGGGGTCATGTACTAGAGGGGATCATGTACTAGAGGGGATCATGTACTAGAGGGAGTCATGTACTAGAGGGAGTCATGTACTAGAGGGGTCATGTACTAGAGGGGATCATGTACTAGAGGGGATCATGTACTAGAGGGGTCATGTACTAGAGGGGTCATGTACTAGAGGGGATCATGTACTAGAGGGAGTCATGTACTAGAGGGAGTCATGTACTAGAGGGAGTCATGTACTAGAGGGGTCATGTACTAGAGGGGATCATGTACTAGAGGGGTCATGTACTAGAGGGGATTATGTACTAGAGGGGATCATGTACTAGAGGGGATCATGTACTAGAGGGGTCATGTACTAGAGGGGTCATGTACTAGAGGGGATCCTGTACTAGAGGAGGTCATGTACTAGAGGGGATCATGTACTAGAGGGGATCATGTACTAGAGGGGTCATGTACTAGAGGGGTCATGTACTAGAGGGGATCATGTACTAGAGGGGATCATGTACTAGAGGGGTCATGTACTAGAGGGGATCATGTACTAGAGGGGATCATGTACTAGAGGGGTCATGTACTAGAGGGGTCATGTACTAGAGGGGATCATGTACTAGAGGGGATCATGTACTAGAGGGGTCATGTACTAGAGGGGTCATGTACTAGAGGGGATCATGTACTAGAGGGGTCATGTACTAGAGGGGATCATGTACTAGAGGGGATCATGTACTAGAGGGGATCATGTACTAGAGGGGTCATGTACTAGAGGGGATCATGTACTAGAGGGGTCATGTACTAGAGGGGTCATGTACTAGAGGGGATCATGTACTAGAGGGGTCATGTACTAGAGGGGTCATGTACTAGAGGGGATCATGTACTAGAGGGGATCATGTACTAGAGGGGTCATGTACTAGAGGGGATCATGTACTAGAGGGGTCATGTACTAGAGGGGTCATGTACTAGAGGGGATCATGTACTAGAGGGGTCATGTACTAGAGGGGTCATGTACTAGAGGGGATCATGTACTAGAGGGGATCATGTACTAGAGGGGTCATGTACTAGAGGGGATCATGTACTAGAGGGGTCATGTACTAGAGGGGGTCATGTAATAGAGGGGGTCATGTACTAGAGGGGATCATGTACTAGAGGGGATCATGTACTAGAGGGGTCATGTACTAGAGGGGGGGTCATGTACTAGAGGGGGTCATGTAATAGAGGGGGTCATGTACTAGAGGGGGTCATGTACTAGAGGGGGTCATGTACTAGAGGGGGTCATGTACTAGAGGGGGGTCATGTACTAGAGGGGGTCATGTACTAGAGGGAGTCATGTACTAGAGGGGTCATGTACTAGAGGGGATCATGTACTAGAGGGGTCATGTACTAGAGGGGTCATGTACTAGAGGGGTCATGTACTAGAGGGGATCATGTACTAGAGGGGTCATGTACTAGAGGGGTCATGTACTAGAGGGGATCATGTACTAGAGGGGATCATGTACTAGAGGGGTCATGTACTAGAGGGGTCATGTACTAGAGGGGGTCATGTACTAGAGGGGGTCATGTACTAGAGGGGGTCATGTACTAGAGAAGATCATGTACTAGAGGGGGTCATGCACTAGAGAAGGTCATGTACTAGTGGGGGTCATGTACTAGAGGAGTCATGCACTAGAGGAGTCATGCACTAGAGGGGGTCATGTACTAGAGGGGATCATGTACTAGAGGGGGGCATGTACTAGAGGGGTCATGTACTAGAGGGGGTCATGTAATAGAGGGGGTCATGTACTAGAGGGGGTCATGTACTAGAGGGGATCATGTATTAGAGGGGGTCATGTACTAGAGGAGGTCATGTACTAGAGGGGGTCATGTATTAGATGGGGTCATGTACTAGAGGAGGTCATGTACTAGAGGGGTCATGTACTAAAGGGGGGTCATGTACTAGAGGGGGGTCATGTACTAGTGGGGGTCATGTACTAGTGGGGGTCATGTACTAGGGGGATCATGCACTAGAGGGGGTCATGCACTAGAGAAGGTCTTGTACTAGTGGGGGTCATGCACTAGAGAAGGTCATGTACTAGTGGGGGTCATGCACTAGAGAAGGTCATGTACTAGTGGGGGTCATGTACTAAAGGGGCTCATGTACTAGAGGGGGTCATGCACTAGAGAAGGTCATGTACTAGAGGGGATCATGTACTAGAGCGGTCATGTACTAGAGGGGGTCATGTACTAGTGGGGGTCATGTACTAGAGGAGGTCATGTACTAGAGGAGGTCATGTACTAGAGGGGGTCATGTACTAGAGGGGTCATGTAATAGAGGGGGTCATGTACTAGGGGGGGGTCATGTACTAGAGGGGTCATGTACTAGAGGGGGTCATGTACTAAGGGGGTCAGGTACTAAAGGGGGTCATGCACTAGAGAAGGTCATGTACTAGTGGGGGTCATGTACTAGAGGGGGTCATGTACTAGAGGGGGACATGTACTAGAGGGGGACATGTACTAGAGGAGGTCATGTACTAGAGGAGGTCATGTACTAGAGGGGTCATGTACTAGAGGGGGTCATGTACTAGAGGGGTCATGTAATAGAGGGGGTCATGTACTAGGGGGGGGTCATGTACTAGAGGGGTCATGTACTAGAGGGGGTCATGTACTAAGGGGGTCAGGTACTAAAGGGGGTCATGCACTAGAGAAGGTCATGTACTAGTGGGGGTCATGTACTAGAGGGGGTCATGTACTAGAGGGGGTCATGTACTAGAGGGGGACATGTACTAGAGGGGGACATGTACTAGAGGAGGTCATGTACTAGAGGGGGACATGTACTAGAGGAGGTCATATACTAGAGGAGGTCATGTACTAGAGGGGGACATGTACTAGAGGAGGTCATGTACTAGAGGGGGACATGTACTAGAGGGGGACATGTACTAGAGGAGGTCATGTACTAGAGGGGGACATGTACTAGAGGAGGTCATGTACTAGAGGGGGACATGTACTAGAGGGGGACATGTACTAGAGGAGGTCATGTACTAGAGGGGGACATGTACTAGAGGAGGTCATGTACTAGAGGAGGTCATGTACTAGAGGGGGTCATGTACTAGAGGAGGTCATGTACTAGAGGAGGTCATGTACTAGAGGGGGACATGTACTAGAGGAGGTCATGTACTAGAGGAGGTCATGTACTAGAGGGGGACATGTACTAGAGGAGGTCATGTACTAGAGGAGGTCATGTACTAGAGGAGGTCATGTACTAGAGGGGGTCATGTACTAGAGGGGGTCATGTACTAGAGGAGGTCATGTACTAGAGGAGGTCATGTACTAGAGGAGGTCATGTACTAGAGGGGGGTCATGCACTAGAGGGGGTTATGTACTAGAGGGGGTCATGTACTAGAGGGGGTCATGTACTAGAGGGGGTCATGTACTAGAGGGAGTCATGTACTAGAGGGGGACATGTACTAGGGGGGGGGGTCATGTACTAGTGGGGGTCATGTACTAGAGGGGGTCATATAATAGAGGGGGTCATGTACTAGAGGGGGTCATGTACTAGAGGGGTCATGTAATAGAGGGGGTCATGTACTAGGGGGGGGTCATGTACTAGAGGGGTCATGTACTAGAGGGGGTCATGTACTAAGGGGGTCAGGTACTAAAGGGGGTCATGCACTAGAGAAGGTCATGTACTAGTGGGGGTCATGTACTAGAGGGGGTCATGTACTAGAGGGGGACATGTACTAGAGGGGGACATGTACTAGAGGAGGTCATGTACTAGAGGGGTCATGTACTAGAGGGGGTCATGTACTAGAGGGGTCATGTAATAGAGGGGGTCATGTACTAGGGGGGGGTCATGTACTAGAGGGGTCATGTACTAGAGGGGGTCATGTACTAAGGGGGTCAGGTACTAAAGGGGGTCATGCACTAGAGAAGGTCATGTACTAGTGGGGGTCATGTACTAGAGGGGGTCATGTACTAGAGGGGGACATGTACTAGAGGGGGACATGTACTAGAGGAGGTCATGTACTAGAGGGGGACATGTACTAGAGGAGGTCATGTACTAGAGGGGGACATGTACTAGAGGGGTCATGTACTAGAGGAGGTCATGTACTAGAGGGGGTCATGTACTAGAGGAGGTCATGTACTAGAGGGGGTCATGTACTAGAGGAGGTCATGTACTAGAGGAGGTCATGTACTAGAGGGGGACATGTACTAGAGGGGGTCATGTACTAGAGGAGGTCATGTACTAGAGGAGGTCATGTACTAGAGGAGGTCATGTACTAGAGGGGGGTCATGCACTAGAGGGGGTTATGTACTAGAGGGGGGTCATGTACTAGAGGAGGTCATGTACTAGAGGGGGTCATGTAATAGAGGGGGTCATGTACTAGAGGGGGACATGTACTAGAGGAGGTCATGTACTAGAGGAGGTCATGTACTAGAGGGGGTCATGTACTAGAGGGGGTCATGTACTAGAGGAGGTCATGTACTAGAGGAGGTCATGTACTAGAGGGGGACATGTACTAGAGGAGGTCATGTACTAGAGGAGGTCATGTACTAGAGGGGGACATGTACTAGAGGAGGTCATGTACTAGAGGAGGTCATGTACTAGAGGAGGTCATGTACTAGAGGGGGTCATGTACTAGAGGGGGTCATGTACTAGAGGAGGTCATGTACTAGAGGAGGTCATGTACTAGAGGAGGTCATGTACTAGAGGGGGGTCATGCACTAGAGGGGGTTATGTACTAGAGGGGGGTCATGTACTAGAGGAGGTCATGTACTAGAGGGGGTCATGTAATAGAGGGGGTCATGTACTAGAGGGGGACATGTACTAGAGGAGGTCATGTACTAGAGGAGGTCATGTACTAGAGGGGGTCATGTACTAGAGGGGGTCATGTACTAGAGGAGGTCATGTACTAGAGGAGGTCATGTACTAGAGGGGGACATGTACTAGAGGAGGTCATGTACTAGAGGAGGTCATGTACTAGAGGGGGACATGTACTAGAGGAGGTCATGTACTAGAGGAGGTCATGTACTAGAGGAGGTCATGTACTAGAGGGGGTCATGTACTAGAGGGGGTCATGTACTAGAGGAGGTCATGTACTAGAGGAGGTCATGTACTAGAGGAGGTCATGTACTAGAGGGGGGTCATGCACTAGAGGGGGTTATGTACTAGAGGGGGGTCATGTACTAGAGGAGGTCATGTACTAGAGGGGGTCATGTAATAGAGGGGGTCATGTACTAGAGGGAGTCATGTACTAGAGGGGGACATGTACTAGGGGGGGGTCATGTACTAGTGGGGGTCATATAATAGAGGGGGTCATGTACTAGAGGGGGTCATGTACTAGAGGGGGGTCATGTACTAGAGGGGGGTCATGTACTAGAGGGGGTCATGTAATAGAGGGGGTCATGTACTAGAGGGAGTCATGTACTAGAGGGGCTCATGTACTAGAGGGGGACATGTACTAGAGGGGGTCATGTACTAGTGGGGGTCATGTACTAGTGGGGGACATGTACTAGAGGGAGTCATGTACTAGAGGGGGGTCATGTACTAGAGGGAGTCATGTACTAGAGGGGGGTCATGTACTAGAGGGGGGTCATGTACTAGAGGGGGGTCATGTAATAGAGGGGGTCATGTACTAAGGGGGGGGGTCATGTAATAGGGGGAGTCATGTACTAGAGGGGGTCATGTACTAAAGGGGATCATGTATTAGAGGGGGTCATGTACTAGAGGGGGTCATGCACTAGAAGGGGTCATGCACTAGAGAAGGTCATGTACTAGTGGGGGTCATGCACTAGAGAAGGTCATGTACTAGTGGGGGTCATGTACTAGAGGGGGTCATGTACTAGAGGTGGTCATGTATTATTGGGGGTCATGCACTAGAGGGGGTCATGTACTAGAGGGAGTCATGTACTAGAGGGGGTCATGTACTAGAGGGGGTCATGTACTAGAGGGGGTCATGTACTAGAGGGGATCATGTATTAGAGGGGGTCATGTACTAGAGGGGGTCATGCACTAGAGAAGGTCATGTACTAGTAGAGGTCATGCACTAGAGAAGGTCATGTACTAGAGGGGGTCATGTACTAGAGGGGTCATGTACTAGAGGGGTCATGTACTAGAGGAGGTCATGTACTAGGGGGGGGTCATGTACTAGAGGGGGTCATGTACTAGGGGGGGGGTCATGTACTAGGGGGGGTCATGTACTAGAGGGGGTCATGTACTAAAGGGGGTCATGCACTAGAGGGGGTCATGCACTAGAGGGGGTCATGTACTAGTGGGGGTCATGCACTAGAGAAGGTCATGTACTAGTGGGGGTCATGCACTAGACAGGGTCATGTATTATTGGGAGTCATGTATTATTGGGGGTCATGTACTAGAGGGGTCATGTACTAGTGAGGGACATGTAATAGAGGGGGTCATGTACTAGAGGGGCTCATGTACTAGAGGGGGGTCATGTACTAGAGGGGGGTCATGTACTAGAGGGGGGTCATGTAATAGAGGGGGGTCATGTAATAGAGGGGGGTCATGTAATAGAGGGGGGTCATGTACTAGGGGGGATCATGTATTAGAGGAGGTCATGTACTAGAGGGGCTCATGTACTAGAGGGGGTCATGTACTAGAGGAGGTCATGTACTAGAGGAGGTCATGTACTAGAGGAGGTCATGTACTAGAGGGGGGTCATGTACTAGAAGAGGTCATGTACTAGAGGGGGGTCATGTACTAGAGGGGCTCATGTATTAGAGGGGGTCATGTACTAGAGGGGTCATGTACTAGAGGGGGGTCATGTACTAGAGGAGGTCATGTACTAGAGGGGGGTCATGTACTAGAGGGGCTCATGTACTATAGGGGGTCATGTACTAGAGGGGGGTCATGTACTAGAGGGGGGTCATGTAATAGAGGGGGGTCATGTATTAGAGGAGGTCATGTACTAGAGGAGGTCATGTACTAGAAAGGGGTCATGTACTAGAGGAGGTCATGTACTAGAGGGAGTCATGTACTAGAGGGGGACATGTACTAGAGGGGGACATGTACTAGAGGGGGACATGTACTAGAGGGGGGCATTTACTAGAGGGGGTCATGTACTAGAGGGGTCATGTACTAGAGGGGTCATGTACTAGTGGGGGTCATGTACTAGAGGGGCTCATGTACTAGAGGGGGTCATGTACTAGAGGGGGGTCATGTACTAGAGGAGGTCATGTAATAGAGGGGGTCATGTACTAGAGGGAGTCATGTAATAGAGGAGGTCATGTACTAGAGGGGGTCATGTACTAGAGGGGGTCATGTACTAGAGGGGGTCATGTACTAGAGGGGGTCATGTACTAGAGGGGGTCATGTACTAGAGGGGTCATGTACTAGAGGGGTCATGTACTAGAGGGGGGTCATGTACTAGAGGGGTCATATACTAGAGGGGTCATATACTAGAGGGGGTCATGTACTAGAGGGGGTCATGTACTAGTGAGGGTCATGTACTAGAGGGGTCATGTACTAGTGAGGGTCATGTACTAGAGGGGGTCATGTACTAGAGGGGGGTCATTTACTAGAGGGGGGTCATGTACTAGAGGGGGGTCATGTACTAGAGGGGGATTATGTACTAGAGGGGGACATGTACTAGAGGGGTCATGTACTAGTGGGGGTCATGTACTAGAGGGGGGTCATGTACTAGAGGGGGACATGTACTAGAGGGGTCATGTACTAGTGGGGGTCATGTACTAGAGGGGGGTCATGTACTAGAGGGGTCATGTACTAGTGGGGGTCATGTACTAGAGGGAGTCCTGTACTAGTGGGGGTCATGTACTAGAGGGGGGTCATGTACTAGAGGGGGGTCATGTACTAGAGGAGGTCATGTACTAGAGGGGGGTCATGTACTAGAGGGGGTCATGTACTAGAGGGGGGTCATGTACTAGAGGGGGTCATGTACTAGTGAGGGTCATGTACTAGAGGGGGTCATGTACTAGAGGGGGTCATGTACTAGAGGGGGACATGTACTAGAGGGGTCATGTACTAGAGGGGTCATGTACTAGAGGGGGTCATGTACTAGAGGGGGTCATGTACTAGAGAGGCGTCTTCAGTCAGTGGGCGGTCGGGATGGAGCTAAATAACATTTTACAAACCACAACAATATTAATTAAAAGCCACATAAATAATCTGAGAATGTTCCGGGATTATTGCTGCCCCTCGGACGCCTCCTTCCTTCTCACATTTTCTCGTTACGTTTCGCAGCCTCCTCGTACATTAATAGAATTACGGATAAAACTCCGGGCGTTTCCCATCACAATCCATTAAGTTGCTGCATTAATAGACGATGTTCTGGGAATAAATCTATACAAATCATATAGAAAACCCCCTGAAGCCGATAACTCATCACCAGCAATAACCTCGGAGGAGCTTCATACAATCCGCGGAGGACAGAGGTAAGTGCCCCTTCTTTACCACCTGGGATCGGAATGTGCCAAAACAAAGACAAGTTTTTGTTTAATGGATTAAAAAAAATAAAAACAAAACAATTAAAACCAATAGAAATCTGGTATCGCGGTGATTGTACCGCCCCAAAGAATAAAGGGGAGGAGTCATCCGGACCACACGGTGCGGTCACAGAATTTTTTTTTCCAGAATATTAAACACTGACGCCAGGAAGAGAAAATTGTTACACAGAAAGCAAAACCTCAAGAAAAATACAAAACTTTATGGAACTGGAAAGGAGGCGAACAAAAAAAACGTAAATACAAAATGGGTATTGGCATGAAGGGGTTAATGTCGTAGCCTCTTTATGCGTTTGCCTTGTCCCGGCCGTGTCCGTTCTATCAGTCATTTACAAGACACTTGGGCGTGTAATTACTGCGCTGATGTCCATTGATGGGGGGGGGTCCAGGCACTGGTGCATTATGGGTAGATTTTCTCATCCCTGTTATATAGACGCTCCGACACCTCGTCACTAACATATGGGACAAATATCCATAATTTATAAGAGAAGCCAAAGCTGCAAATCTAAAAAATTCCGGCATCGCACATTCTCATGAATAACTTGTCGTAACCTGCCCCTATCTCCATATATTCTGATACACTGCCCCCCCCCCCTGCCCCCCGGGGGAATCATTACACGAGGGGCAGCCATCGCCTGAGATCCAGGGAGGTCTGTGGACTCTTCATCTGATCTTTTATAGAAATATAATTTATCAGGCTACACGACACTGTGATTTATGTCTCTCGCCGTCTTATACCCCATGGAAATATGCGATAAAATAGGAACCCAGACAATTCTCAGAGGGTCCAATTGATTCTGGAAGTTGGGCCCAGGAGTAATGAGATTATGTGGCACATCCAAATCCGTTATCAGGGAAACAGATATAACTGGACTCAGAGTTCTGAAAATTCTGACTTCTGTCTGCCGTCACTGGAGGTTGTCACATGTTGTGTCACATGACCCTATAATAATCGCAGTACAGGATAAGTCCCAGTTTGGGACTAGTGATGAGCAAACCCCAAACCCTGAAGTTTGAGTTCGGTGCTTGATCATCAGTGAAATCACCAGGCTGCATTGCAGTATGTGATAGGAACGATCAGACCCCCCTAGGGTTACAGTGCCCAAGGGGGTCAACATATAAAGTAAAAATAAATAATAATAAAACCTTAAACATGATAAATATCGCTGCAACCAAAAACAAACAGAACAGAAAATAGTAACAGAAAACAGTAACAGAAAATAGCGCCCACTCTTATTGGTGTCAGAATGAAGAAATATTTTTGTAAGTCCTAATGAAATGTGTCACACGCCCCATTACATGGACCGTACCACACAGATTCTCCCCAGGGGGTGCACAAACTCCTATCGTGGTTACTACTGATGATGTAGAAGATAACAATGCAGCCTCCCTGACTGTGTACTGAGGGTCCCTTAGATCTACTAGGAAAATATAGAGAGAGATGAATAAACTGTCCTCCCAGCAGGCAGGGATTGTACTGGATCTAGCTGCCCATGTGATGCTCAGCTGAGGCATCATGGAATTGCTAACAATCAGAGTAAAGAATGAGAAATCTAACGGCCAAGATGGCGTCTCACACTATGTACAGCAGGCAGGTAAGTGGTGATGGAAAAACTGTTACTAAAAGTTCCATTCCTAGGACTCCCATCATTCTTCACGTATAACCCCCCACAATGAGGAAGCACAAAGTCGGATTATCTGGTAAGAAGTAACGACCCACGGCCCCCACATAACTCATCATCAAGTGACCGCCAGGAATTATCTCATTATTCCACTAAAAAAACTAATAGAAACTTCCAAACTTTAATAAATGACGACGGATTTAATGGAAATTCTTTAGTTTTTGTCTTTTCTCCGGCTCATCCATTCATCACCCGGACAGTCACCAGCCAGAAATTAGATACTTTAATTAACTGGATTTTTATTGTTTTTCTAAAATAAAAAATGAATCAATCCGAGTTGTGGAATGAAAATAAGGGACCGGATCCTGTCCTGGGCCTAACGATTAATAGCATATACCATAGGCAAGAGGAAATATAGAGGAATCTACCATAGGGCTGCTGCTGTATCTAAGCTGCCTTTATATAGGAATCTACCATAGAGCTGCTGCTGTATCTAAGCTGCCTCTATAGAGGAGTCTACCATAGGGCTGCTGCTGTATCTAAGCTGCCTCTATAGAGGAATCTACCAGAGAGCTGCTGCTGTATCTAAGCTGCCTCTATAGAGGAGTCTACCATAGAGCTGCTGCTGTATCTAAGCTGCCTTTATAGAGGAATCTACCATAGGGCTGAGCTGCTGTATCTAAGCTGCCTCTATAGAGGAATCTACCATAGAGCTGATGCTGTATCCAAGCTGCCTCTATAGAGGAATCTACCATAGAGCTGATGCTGTATCTAAGCTGCCTCTATAGAGGAATCTACCATAGAGCTGCTGATGTATCTAAGCTGCCTCTATAGAGGAATCTACCATAGAGCTGCTGCTGTATCTAAGCTGCCTCTATAGAGGAATCTACCATAGGGCTGCTGCTGTATCTAAGCTGCCTCTATAGAGGAATCTACCAGAGAGCTGCTGCTGTATCTAAGCTGCCTCTATAGAGGAATCTACCAGAGAGCTGCTGCTGTATCTAAGCTGCCTCTATAGAGGAATCTACAATAGAGCTGCTGCTGTATCTAAGCTTCCTCTATAGGGAATCTACCATAGAGCTGAGCTGCTGCTGTATCTAAGCTGCCTCTATAGAGGAATGATGTACCATAGAGCTGCTGCTGTATCTAAGCTGTCTTTATAGAGGAATCTACCATAGAGCTGCTGCTGTATCTAAACTGTCTTTATAGTGGAATAAATTGTCCATAGAGATGAACTGCTGCTGTATCCAAGCTGCATTTAAAGAGGAATCTACCATAGAGCTGAGCTGCTGCTGTATCTAAGCTGTCTGTATAGAGGAATCTACCATAGAGCTGAGCTGCTGCTGTATCTAAGCTGCCTCTATAGAGGAATCTATGTTAAAAACCTGTCAGCTGTGAGGGCAGTGTCCAGGAACGCCTGAAATATTGAATCCTCAGTTCCCTCAGCGCTGGTTATACTCTCTCCTGTGATTTGTAGTGCTACTGTCTGACTTGTGTCCTGTAAGCTGTCTCTGAGCCTAGACACAGCCTAATCCAGTAACTTGACCCCAGCCTGATCTGGAACCAGGAACCTAAACCCCGAATCCTGCCCAAACCTTGAAACCCCAGCCAGATCCAAAACCCGACATCTGTACCTCAACCTGAACCATCCTGAACCTTGAACCTCAGCCTGATCCAGAGCCCAAAACCTATACCTGAACCTGTATCCAGCCTTATCCAGAGCCCAAAACCTGTACCTGAACCTGTATCCTGCCTGATCCGGAGCCCAAAACCTGTACCTGAACCTGTATCCTGCCTGATCTGGAGCCCAAAACCTGTACCTGAACCTGTATCCTGCCTGATCTGGATCCCTGCACCTGACCATGAATCCTGCCTAATGCGGAACCGTGAACCCCTTCAGCCTTTGCTGGGACCCTGTCCGTGATCCAGACCCCCGACCTATCCCTGAGTTTGTGTATGACCTGTGTGCGAACCCCCTGAACCCCATTCCTGATCTGGAACCCTAAGCTACCTAAGCCTGGATCCTGTCTGAGCCAAAACTTTGAGCCCTGATCTGATCCAGAACCCTGAACCCTGTTCCCCAATTTTCTTTTGTCTTTATATCCATCCCTCTGTCATATTCTGTTCTGAGCACTCAGGATAGGGATTGTCAGTGAGTAGACCCTTACCACTAAGGTTTGCGGGGCTATTAGGTAAGGAAATGGGGATGTAGAGAATTCAGGACCTGCACTACTTTCTCTCCCCTGACACATATATAGGTCTCAGCTGCTGTATCTAAGCTGCCATCATAGAGGAATCTACCGTGCATAGGTCTTAGCTGCTGTATCTAAGCTGCCACCATGGAGGAATCTACCGTACATAGGTCTCAGCTGCTGTATCTAAGCTGCCATCATAGAGGAATCTACCGTACATAGGTCTCAGCTGCTGTATCTAAGCTGCCATCATGGAGAAATCTAAAGTACATAGGTCTGAGCTGCTGTATCTAAGCTGCCATCATAGAGGAATCTACCGTACATAGGTCTGAGCTGCTGTATCTAAGCTGCCATCGTGGAGGAATCTACCGTACATAGGTCTGAGCTGCTGTATCTAAGCTGCCATGATGGAGGAATCTACCGTACATAGGTCTGAGCTGCTGTATCTAAGCTGCCATGATGGAGGAATCTACCGTACATAGGTCTGAGCTGCTGTATCTAAGCTGCCATCGTGGAGGAATCTACCATACATAGGTCTGAGCTGCTGTATCTAAGCTGCCATCATAGAGGAATCTACCATACATAGGTCTGAGCTGCTGTATCTAAGCTGTCATTAGAGAGGTATCTACCATACATAGATCTGAGCTGCTGTATCTAAGCTGCCATCATAGAGGAATCTACCATACATAGGTCTGAGCTGCTGTATCTAAGCTGTCATTAGAGAGGTATCTACCGTACATAGGTCTGAGCTGCTGTATCTAAGCTGCCATGATGGAGGAATCTACCGTACATAGGTCTGAGCTGCTGTATCTAAGCTGCTGTTACAATGGTATCAACATGTTCTCCATCATTCCTCTGCATTAGCGTCATCCCCAGTCTAAACCTACAGATCCCAGAGGTCACACAGACATCACGGAGCCTCCAAAGCAGAAAGTTTTATAAAAATGTCTAAATATTTCTTCCATAAATAAGGATTTTCATCAGTGACATAAACGGAGCCCGAAATAATACAAGAGCAGATCCTACAGAACAGCAGCTACAGAGACAGCGAGGAGATACACAGGACCCGACTGTCCTCATATACAGAGCCACAGGTCCTGCATCCAGTCACCAGTGCCAGGTCCTAAAGAGGCAGTATTATAGTAGTTATATTCTTGTACATAGGGGGTAGTATTATAGTAGTTATATTCTTGTACATAGGGGCAGTATTATAGTAGTTATAGTCATGTACATAGGGGGCAGTATTATAGTAGTTATATTCTTGTACATAGGGGGCAGTATTATAGTAGTTATATTCTTGTACATAGGGGGCAGTATTATAGTAGTTATATTCTTGTACATAGGGGGCAGTATTATAGTAGTTATATTCCTGTACATAGGGGGCAGTATTATAGTAGTTATATTCCTGTACATAGGGGGCAGTATTATAGTAGTTATATTCTTGTACATAGGGGGCAGTATTATAGTAGTTATATTCTTGTACATAGGGGGCAGTATTATAGTAGTTATATTCTTGTACATAGGGGGCAGTATTATAGTAGTTATATTCCTGTACATAGGGGGCAGTATTATAGTAGTTATATTCTTGTACATAGGAGCAGTATTATAGTAGTTATATTCTTGTACATAGGGAGTAGTATTATAGTAGTTATATTCTTGTACATAGGGAGTAGTATTATAGTAGTTATATTCTTGTACATAGGGAGTAGTATTATAGTAGTTATATTCCTGTACATAGGGGGCAGTATTATAGTAGTTATATTCTTGTACATAGGGGGCAGTATTATAATAGTTATATTCCTGTACATAGAGGGCAGTATTATAGTAGTTATATTCCTGTACATAGGGGGCAGTATTATAGTAGTTATATTCTTGTACATAGGGGGCAGTATTATAGTAGTTATATTCTTGTACATAGGGGGCAGTATTATAGTAGTTATATTCTTGTACATAGGGGGCAGTATTATAGTAGTTATATTCCTGTACATAGGGGGCAGTATTATAGTAGTTATATCCCTGTACATAGGGGGCAGTATTATAGTAGTTATATTCTTGTACATAGGAGGCAGTATTATAGTAGTTATATTCCTGTACATAGGGGGCAGTATTATAGTAGTTATATTCTTGTACATAGGGGGCAGTATTATAGTAGTTATATTCTTGTACATAGGGGGCAGTATTATAGTAGTTATATTCCTGTACATAGGGGGCAGTATTATAGTTGTTATATTCCTGTACATAGGGGGTAGTATTATAGTAGTTATATTCCTGTACATAGGGGGCAGTATTATAGTAGTTATATTCCTGTACATAGGGGGCAGTATTATAGTAGTTATATTCCTGTACATAGGGGGCAGTATTATAGTAGTTATATTCTTGTACATAGGGGGCAGTATTATAGTAGTTATATTCCTGTACATAGGGGGCAGTATTATAGTAGTTATATTCCTGTACATAGGGGGCAGTATTATAGTAGTTATATTCTTGTACATAGGGGGCAGTATTATAGTAGTTATATTCCTGTACATAGGGGGCAGTATTATAGTAGTTATATTCCTGTACATAGGGGGCAGTATTATAGTAGTTATATTCTTGTACATAGGGGGCAGTATTATAGTAGTTATATTCCTGTACATAGGGGGTAGTATTATAGTAGTTATATTCTTGTACATAGGGGGCAGTATTATAGTAGTTATATTCCTGTACATAGGGGGCAGTATTATAGTAGTTATATTTTTGTACATAGGGGGCAGTATTATAGTAGTTATATTCCTGTACATAGGGGGCAGTATTATAGTAGTTATATTCCTGTACATAGGGGGCAGTATTATAGTAGTAATATTCTTGTACATAGGGGGCAGTATTATAGTAGTTATATTCCTGTACATAGGGGGTAGTATTATAGTAGTTATATTCTTGTACATAGGGGGCAGTATTATAGTAGTTATATTCCTGTACATAGGGGGTAGTATTATAGTAGTTATATTCTTGTACATAGGGGGTAGTATTATAGTAGTTATATTCTTGTACATAGGGGGCAGTATTATAGTAGTTATATTCCTGTACATAGGGGGTAGTATTATAGTAGTTATATTCTTGTACATAGGGGGCAGTATTATAGTAGTTATATTCCTGTACATAGGGGGTAGTATTATAGTAGTTATATTCTTGTACATAGGGGGCAGTATTATAATAGTTATATTCCTGTACATAGGGGGCAGTATTATAGTAGTTATATTCCTGTACATAGGGAGCAGTAGTACAGTAGTTATATCCCTGTACATAGGGGCAGTATTATAGTAATTATATTCTTGTACATAGGGGGCAGTATTATAGTAGTTATATTCTTGTACATAGGGGGCAGTATTATAGTAGTTATATTCCTGTACATAGGGGCAGTATTATAGTAGTTATATTCTTGTACATAGGGGGCAGTATTATAGTAGTTATATTCTTGTACATAGGGGGCAGTATTATAGTAGTTATATTCCTGTACATAGGGGGCAGTATTATAGTAGTTGTATTCCTGTACATAGGGGGCAGTATTATAGTAGTTATATTCTTGTACATAGGGGGCAGTATTATAGTAGTTGTATACCTGTACATAGGGGGCAGTATTATAGTAGTTGTATTCCTGTACATAGGGGGCAGTATTATAGTAGTTGTATTCCTGTACATAGGGGGCAGTATTATAGTAGTTGTATTCCTGTACATAGGGGGCAGTATTATAGTAGTTGTATTCCTGTACATCGGGGGCAGTATTATAGTAGTTGTATTCCTGTACATAGGGGGCAGTATTATAGTAGTTACATTCTTGTACATAGGGGGCAGTATTATAGTAGTTATATTCTTGTACATAGGGGGCAGTATTAAAATAGTTACATTCTTGTACATAGGGGGCAGTATTATAGTAGTTATATTCCTGTACATAGGGGGCAGTATTATAGTAGTTATATTCCTGTACATAGGGGGTAGTATTATAGTAGTTATATACTTGTACATAGGGGGTAGTATTATAGTAGTTATATTCCTGTACATAGGGAGCAGTAGTATAGTAGTTATATCCCTGTACATAGGGGGCAGTATTATAGTAGTTATATTCTTGTACATAGGGGGCAGTATTATAGTAGTTATATTCCTGTACATAGGGGGCAGTATTATAGTAGTTGTATTCCTGTACATAGGTGGCAGTATTATAGTAGTTATATTCTTGTACATAGGGGGCAGTATTATAGTAGTTATATTCTTGTACATAGGGGGCAGTATTAAAATAGTTACATTCTTGTACATAGGGGGCAGTATTATAGTAGTTATATTCCTGTACATAGGGGGCAGTATTATAGTAGTTATATTCCTGTACATAGGGGGTAGTATTATAGTAGTTATATACTTGTACATAGGGGGTAGTATTATAGTAGTTATATTCCTGTACATAGGGAGCAGTAGTATAGTAGTTATATCCCTGTACATAGGGGGCAGTATTATAGTAGTTATATTCTTGTACATAGGGGGCAGTATTATAGTAGTTATATTCCTGTACATAGGGGGCAGTATTATAGTAGTTGTATTCCTGTACATAGGTGGCAGTATTATAGTAGTTATATTCTTGTACATAGGGGGCAATATTATAGTAGTTGTATACCTGTACATAGGGGGCAGTATTATAGTAGTTGTATTCCTGTACATAGGGGGCAGTATTATAGTAGTTGTATTCCTGTACATAGGGGGCAGTATTATAGTAGTTGTATTCCTGTACATAGGGGGCAGTATTATAGTAGTTGTATTCCTGTACATCGGGGGCAGTATTATAGTAGTTGTATTCCTGTACATAGGGGGCAGTATTATAGTAGTTACATTCTTGTACATAGGGGGCAGTATTATAGTAGTTGTATTCTTGTACATAGGGGGCAGTATTAAAATAGTTACATTCTTGTACATAGGGGGCAGTATTATAGTAGTTATATTCTTGTACATAGGGGCAGTATTATAGTAGTTATATTCTTGTACATAGGGGCAGTATTATAGTAGTTATATTTTTGCACATAGGGGTCAATAATATAGTAGTTATATTCCTGTACATAGGGAGCAGTATTATAGTAGTTATATTCTTGTACATAGCGGCAGTATTATAGTAGTTATATTCCTGTACAAAGGGGGAGTATTATAGTAGTTATATTCCTGTACAAAGGGGGCAGTATTATAGTAGTTATATTCTTGTACATAGGGGGCAGTATTATAGTAGTTATATTCCTGTACATAGGGGCAGTATTATAGTAGTTATATTCTTGTACATAGGGGGCAGTATTATAGTAGTTATATTCTTGTACATAGGGGGCAGTATTATAGTAGTTATATTCCTGTACATAGGGGGCAGTATTATAGTAGTTATATTCTTGTACATAGGGGGCAGTATTATAGTAGTTATATTCTTGTACATAGGGGGCAGTATTATAGTAGTTATATTCTTGTACATAGGGGGCAGTATTATAGTAGTTATATTCCTGTACAAAGGGGGCAGTATTATAGTAGTTATATTCCTGTACATAGGGGCAGTATTATAGTAGTTATATTCTTGTACATAGGGGGCAGTATTATAGTAGTTATATTCTTGTACATAGGGGGCAGTATTATAGTAGTTATATTCTTGTACATAGGGGGCAGTATTATAGTAGTTATATTCTTGTACATAGGGGGCAGTATTATAGTATTTATATTCCTGTACATAGGGGGCAGTATTATAGTAGTTATATTCTTGTACATAGGGGCAGTATTATAGTAGTTATATTCTTGTACATAGGGGGCAGTATTATAGTAGTTATATTCCTGTACATAGGGGGCAGTATTATAGTAGTTATATTCCTGTACATAGGGGGCAGTATTATAGTAGTTATATTCTTGTACATAGGGGCAGTATTATAGTAGTTATATTCTTGTACATAGGGGGCAGTATTATAGTAGTTATATTCCTGTACATAGGGGGCAGTATTATAGTAGTTATATTCTTGTACATAGGGGCAGTATTATAGTAGTTATATTCTTGTACATAGGGGGCAGTGTTATAGTAGTTATATTCTCGTACATAGGGGCAGTATTATAGTAGTTATATTCCTGTACATAGGGGGAGTATTATAGTAGTTATATTCCTGTACATAGCGGGAGTATTATAGTAGTTATATTCTTGTACATAGGGGGCAGTATTATAGTAGTTATATTCTTGTACATAGGGGGCAGTGTTATATTAGTTATATTCTTGTACATAGGGGGCCGTATTATAGTAGTTATATTCCTGTACATAGGGGGCAGTATTATAGTAGTTATATTCCTGTACATAGGGGGCAGTATTATAGTAGTTATATTCTTGTACATAGGGGGCAGTATTATAGTAGTTATATTCCTGTACATAGGGGCAGTATTATAGTAGTTATATTCCTGTACATAGGGGGCAGTATTATAGTAGTTATATTCTTGTACATAGGGGGCAGTATTATAGTAGTTATATTCCTGTACATAGGGGGAGTATTATTATTAGGAGAATTTCTGACAAGTAGTTTAGAAGAGAATATGACAAAACTCTCCAAAGAAAAGGGTGAGCAGTGAACGTGGGCATCAATCTATTTGTTTTTTAAAGGGGGAATAACATGTGACATTTTGGAAAAATGATTATGAAATCGCAGACATAAGTAATCTATATAAATTTGGTATCTTAGCGCAGTGAAAGCCGTAAAAACAAATTCTAAAATCTCACTGCATTTAGATTGTTTCACAGTTTCTCAGTAAATTGCAGAGAATAATAAGTGGGATGTGCAGATTATAAGCCCTTAATCCGTCCTGGAAATGGAAACATAGAAAATTGGCTGAGTGATGGTTTCTCTTATATTTGGTTATTTGCTGTGTTTCTCCTGTATAGTGTTATCAGTGTGACAGGAGTTGAGAATGTAGTTGTTCCTTATAGCGGTTGTTTTTATCCTCAGATTGGTCACCTTGGATCCGGCGCTGTGTGTATTGTACTGTGGATCACTTGGGTTTAGCCTTGTGAATGTCAACATTATGTACCTTCAGTTTTTGGCTTTGTCTGCAAAGAATGTAATTTTATTGAAATCGACAGAGTAACCATTCCAGAAAAAAGTCAAGAGAATAAATATAACTAACACCATGTTAATGTACATGGTACATAAGTCCTCCTCTCACTGCTGTGCTCTGTGCACTCCGTCCACCGTTTCATCTTCCATGTTTTGATGGGTTATACAGCATCAATCTGCAATAAAAAATACTATAGAATCAACATAATCTGCATAAACAGAGTCTCCAATCCTAGCTGATCCAATAAGGTCACGTGATCTGTTGGGTTGGGACCTCCCCCGAGGAGCTTTCTGTGTATTATCTCGTATCCTCTTGCTTTTCCTACAATTTTAAGTGAAAAAGCAGTTTTGTTTAGAGAGCACATTTGGCCCTACATTTCATTTCCATTGTTGCATATTATTATAACATAAAGATGGTCCAATAAATCCACATGACTGGTTGAGTAGGGACCTCCCCCGAGGAGTTTTCCCATATGAATCCTGACGCTGTTATCAATTTTATCTCAAACCTGCATTTTTTTTTTGTTTTAAAGGTAAGTTCTCACCTGGATTCTCTCCCCTCGAAGGAAAATGTATTTATTTATTTATTTAATAATTTTTTTTAATGTTTTTGCTTTAAGGGAGGATATTAAAGGTTCCTTAAATTAAGCTGATCTTAAAGTATCGTCTTGCTGTGAGATACAAGGTGTAAGTTGTGCTGTGATCTCTCTGCATTGAGTTACTCCATATCCACCCCCCCCCCCTCCTCTGATTTGTTTAAAAAAATTTTTGTGTGAAGGCTACAAAAATTCACACAGATGGGAGGACTGTGCGCATTTTAACGCAGATTTCAGTTCTGGAAATCTAGCAGCGTGAGGACACGTCCACAGTGCATTTCGAGAAGCTACAATCCTGGAATATAAATCCAATAGATCACAGTCCTGCTGCTACTAACAGCATATACGGTACATAGGTCTGCTTACACATATCTTCAGCGACAATACCTCATACTTTCCATATTACTGTTCACATGTACAAACCCAAATGTGATTTGTGAACGTGAGAAAACTGAAGAGAGGACTCCCCCTCTACTATCATTGGATTACGTTTTAGGGACGATGAATGTGGCTTCTTTAAACTGGACAATCCCTTTAAACCCCTCTACCAAATGTCCCACCTCTTGAGACCCTGAATCCATCAACTTAACAATGAGATGGAAGAATAAGACTGACATTTCTCTGGTGTTGAAGGGTTAACACTAGAGACAAGATACAATGCAGATACTTAATATTCTGCGTCTTCTCTCTATGGAAAGTCCTAATTAACAGAAGGAAATATTCAAGGTTCTGGCGGCTGAGACAACACAAGCAGAAGGAATTTCAAGCATCTATTGTTGGTAAAGGGAACCTGTCAGGAGGTGTGACCATACAGACTGCAGCCAGTGTTATGTATTGTCCCTGGATAGATGTGTAATCAGACCTCACACTGCTGTGCTCTGTGCTCTCTGCAGCCAGTGTTATGTATTGTCCCTGGAGAGATGTGTAATCAGACCTCACACTGCTGTGCTCTGTGCTCTCTGCAGCCAGTGTTATGTATTGTCCCTGGAGAGATGTGTAATCAGACCTCACACTGCTGTGCTCTGTGCTCTCTGCAGTCAGTGTTATGTATTATCCCTGGAGAGATGTGTAATCAGACCTCACACTGCTGTGCTCTGTGCTCTCTGCAGCCAGTGTTATGTATTATCCCTGGAGAGATGTGTAATCAGACCTCACACTGCTGTGCTCTGTGCTCTCTGCAGCCAGAGTTATATATTATCCCTGGAGAGATGTGTAATCAGACCTCACACTGCTGTGCTCTGTGCTCTCTGCAGCCAGTGTTATGTAATGTCCCTGGAGAGATGTGTAATCAGATCTCACACTGCTGTGCTCTGTGCTCTCTGCAGCCAGTGTTATGCATTGTCCCTGGAGAGATGTGTAATCAGATCTCACACTGCTGTGCTCTGTGCTCTCTGCAGCCAGTGTTATGTATTGTCCCTGGAGAGATGTGTAATCAGACCTCACACTGTTGTGCTCTGTACTCTCTGCAGCCGGTGTTATGTAATGTCCCTGGAGAGATGTGTAATCAGATCTCACACTGCTGTGCTCTGTGCTCTCTGCAGTCAGTGTTATGTATTGTCCCTGGAGAGATGTGTAATCAGACCTCACACTGCTGCGCTCTGTGCTCTCTGCAGCCGGTGTTATGTTTTATCCCTGGAGAGATGTGTAATCAGACCTCACACTGCTGTGCTCTGTGCTCTCTGCAGCCAGTGTTATGTACTGTCCCTGGAGAGATGTGTAATCAGACCTCACACTGCTGCGCTCTGTGCTCTCTGCAGCCAGTGTTATGTTTTATCCCTGGAGAGATGTGTAATCAGACCTCACACTGCTGTGCTCTGTGCTCTCTGCAGCCAGTGTTATGTATTATCCCTGGAGAGATGTGTAATCAGACCTCACACTGCTGTGCTCTGTGCTCTCTGCAGCCAGAGTTATATATTATCCCTGGAGAGATGTGTAATCAGACCTCACACTGCTGTGCTCTGTGCTCTCTGCAGCCAGTGTTATGTATTATCCCTGGAGAGATGTGTAATCAGACCTCACACTGCTGTGCTCTGTGCTCTCTGCAGCCAGAGTTATATATTATCCCTGGAGAGATGTGTAATCAGACCTCACACTGCTGTGCTCTGTGCTCTCTGCAGCCAGTGTTATGTAATGTCCCTGGAGAGATGTGTAATCAGACCTCACACTGCTGTGCTCTGTGCTCTCTGCAGCCAGTGTTATGCATTGTCCCTGGAGAGATGTGTAATCAGATCTCACACTGCTGTGCTCTGTGCTCTCTGCAGCCAGTGTTATGTATTGTCCCTGGAGAGATGTGTAATCAGACCTCACACTGTTGTGCTCTGTACTCTCTGCAGCCGGTGTTATGTAATGTCCCTGGAGAGATGTGTAATCAGACCTCACACTGCTGTGCTCTGTGCTCTCTGCAGCCAGTGTTATGTACTGTCCCTGGAGAGATGTGTAATCAGACCTCACACTGCTGCGCTCTGTGCTCTCTGCAGCCAGTGTTATGTTTTATCCCTGGAGAGATGTGTAATCAGACCTCACACTGCTGCGCTCTGTGCTCTCTGCAGCCAGTGTTATGTATTATCCCTGGAGAGATGTGTTGTCAAACCTTTGTGAACCCGTGTTAGTAGCAGCAGGACTGTGATATATGGATTTATGTTCCAGGATTGTAGCTTGAAGCCATATCCTCACACTGCTGCGCTCTCTGCATTGCTCTGCTTCACAGTGTGAGGCTTTCCTGCTTCTTATTGCTGAATTACTACTCTTCTCATTCCGTTGCACCGGCTCCTCACCTGAAGGGGACAGGATTCGTATTTTGTAACAATAATTTTATGTATTCAGCTCCTGGACGTAACAATGTGTCTCCATCACAACTGCCAAAAAACCTTGTTACCTAAAAAGTCCAGAATTGTCCAGAATTTCTAGTTTGTCTTTCCTGGAATGGAAAGGGTTATCATCCAGTAGGACCTCAGGGGTTTGTAAAGCCTAAAAATTATGAAGAATTGGAATGTGAAATGTAAGAAGAATTTTACCTTCATACTACGACAATGTGGCGATAATTCTCCTGCGCAGATACATGTGACACGTGTGATGTATGGGGAGAATTAGTCACCACTATGGACATTGTCACCGCCTGCAGTGATGAGTAATGGAGGCCACAGCCGTACAGTCACACACCGAGGTCTATGTATATAACAACATTAATCTGCGCTGATTGTGAGGACTGTACACACACAGCAAATCAGCAGCTCGAGGTCACAGAGAACCGAGGCACCGACATCCATCACCTCCTGTCACAGCCGCAATCATGGAGGAGCCATCGATAGGATCTGCTCATCATCCCGTCACCACTAGGGGGAGCTCACTACATACAGATTATATAACATCACTAGGGGGAGCTCACTACATACACATTATACACCACCACTAGGGGGGGATCACTACATACACATTATACACCACCACTAGGGGGAGATCACTACATACAGATTATACATCACCACTAGGGGGAGATCACTACATACACATTATACACCACCACTAGGAGGAGATCACTACAAACAGATTATACACCACCACTAGGAGAAGATCACTACATACAGATTATACACCACCACTAGGGGGAGATCACTACATACAGATTATACACCACCACTAGGAGGAGCTCACTACATCCAGATTATACACCACCACTAGGGGGAGATCACTATATACAGATTATACATCACCACTAGGAGGAGCTCACTACATACAGATTATACACCACCACTAGGGGGAGATCACTACATACAGATTTTATATCACCACTAGGGGGAGATCACTACATACAGATTACACACCACCACTAGGAGGAGCTCACTACATACAGATTATACACCACCACTAGGGGGAGATCACTACATACAGATTATACAACATCACTAGGGGGAGCTCACTACATACACATTATACATCACCACTAGGGGGAGATCACTACATACAGATTATAAACCACCACTAGGGGGAGATCACTACATACAGATTATACAACATCACTAGGGGGAGCTCACTACATACAGATTATACAACACCACTAGGGGGAGCTCACTAAATACAGATTATACACCACCACTAGTGGGAGCTCACTACATACAGATTATACACCACCACTAGGGGGAGATCAATACATACAGATTATACACCACCACTAGGTGGAGCTCACTAAATACAGATTATACACCACCACTAGTGGGAGCTCACTACATACAGATTATACACCACCACTAGGGGGAGATCAATACATACAGATTATACACCACCACTAGGTGGAGCTCACTACATACAGATTATACACCACCACTATGGGGAGCTCACTACATACAGATTATACACCACCACTAGGGGGAGATCACTACATACAGATTATACACCACCACTAGGGGGGAGATCACTACATACAGATTATACACCACCACTAGGGGGAGATCACTACATACAGATTATACACCATCACTAGGAGGAGATGACTACATACACATTATACACCACCACTAGGGGGAGCTCACTACATACAGATTATACACCACCACTAGGAGGAGATCACTACATACAGATTATACACCACCACTAGGGGGAGCTCACTACATACAGATTATACACCACCACTAAGGGGATATCACTACATACAGATTATACACCATCACTAGGAGGAGATCACTACATAGAGATTATACACCACCACTAGGGGGAGATCACTACATACAGATTATACATCACCACTAGGGGGAGATCACTACATACAGATTATACACCACCACTAGGGGGAGATCACTACCTACAGATTATACACCACCACTAGGAGGAGATCACTACATACAGATTATACACCACCACTAGAAGGAGCTCACTACATACAGATTATACACCACCACTAGTAGGAGATCACTACATACAGATTATACATCACCACTAGGGGGAGATCACTACATACAGATTATACACCACCACTAAAAGGAGATCACTACATACATTTATACACCACCACTAGGGGGAGCTCACTACATACAGAATATACACCATCACTAGGAGGAGCTCACTACATACAGATTATACACCACCACTAGGAGAAGATCACTACATACACATTATACACCACCACTAGGACGAGATCACTACATACAGATTATACACCCCCACTAGTAGGAGATCACTACATACAGATTATACACCACCACTAGGAGGAGATCACTACATACAGATTATACACCACCACTAGGGGGAGATCACTACATACAGATTATACACCACCACTAGGGGGAGATCACTACATACAGATTATACACCACCACTAGGAGGAGATCACTACATACAGATTATACACCACCACTAGTGGGAGCTCACTACATACAGATTATACACCACCACTAGGAGGAGATCACTACATACAGATTATACACCACCACTAGTGGGAGCTCACTACATACAGATTATACACCACCACTAGGAGGAGATCACTACATACAGATTATACACCACCACTAGTGGGAGCTCACTACATACAGATTATACACCACCACTAGGGGGAGATCACTACCTACAGATTATACACCACCACTAGTGGGAGCTCACTACATACAGATTATACACCACCACTAGGAGGAGATCACTACATACAGATTATACACCACCACTAGTGCGAGCTCACTACATACAGATTATACACCACCACTAGGGGGAGATCACTACCTACAGATTATACACCACCACTAGGAGGAGATCACTACATACAGATTATACACCACCACTAGGGGGAGATCACTACATACAGATTGTACACCACCACTAGGAGGAGATCACTACATACAGATTATACACCACCACTAGGAGGAGATCACTACATACACATTATACACAACCACTAAGTGGAGATCACTACATAGATTATACACCACCACTAGTGGGAGCTCACTACATACAGATTATACACCACCACTAGGGGGAGATCACTACCTACAGATTATACACCACCACTAGAAGGAGCTCACTACATACAGATTATACACCACCACTAGTAGGAGATCACTACATACAGATTATACATCACCACTAGGGGGAGATCACTACATACAGATTATACACCACCACTAGGAGGAGATCACTACATACACATTATACACCACCACTAGGAGGAGATCACTACATACACATTATACACCACCACTAGGGGGAGATCACTACATACAGATTATACACCACCACTAGGAGGAGATCACTACATACAGATTATACACCCCCACTAGTAGGAGATCACTACATACAGATTATACACCACCACTAGGAGGAGATCACTACATACACATTATGCACCACCACTAAGTGGAGATCACTACATACAGATTATACACCACCACTAGGGGGAGATCACTACATACAGATTATACACCACCACTACGGGGAGCTCACTACATACAGAATAAACACCACCACTAGGGGGAGATCACTACATACAGATTATACACCACCACTATGGGGAGCTCACTACATACAGATTATACACCACCACTAGGGGGAGATCACTACATACAGATTATACATCACCACTAGGGGGAGATCACTACATACAGATTATACACCACCACTAGGAGGAGCTCACTACATACATATTATACACCACCACTAGGAGGAGATCACTACATACAGATTATACACCACCACTAGGGGGAGCTCACTACATACAGATTATACACCACCACTAGGAGGAGATCACTACATACAGATTATACACCACCACTAGGGGGATAACACTACATACAGTTTATACACCACCACTAGGAGGAGATCACTACATACACATTATACACCACCACTAGGGGGAGCTCACTACATACACATTATACACCACCACTAGGGGGAGCTCACTACATACAGATTATACACCACCACTATGGGGAGCTCACTAAATACAGATTATATACCACCACTAGTGGGAGCTCACTACATGCAGATTATACACCACCACTAGGGGGATATCACTACATACAGATTATACACCACCACTAGGTGGAGATCACTACTTACAGATTATACACCACCACTAGGGGGAGATCACTACATACAGATTATACACCACCACTAGTGGGAGCTCACTACGTACAGATTATACACCACCACTAGGGGGAGCTCACTACATACAGATTATGCACCACCACTAGGGGGAGATCACTACATACAGATTATACACCACCACTAGGAGGAGATCGCTACATATAGATTATACACCACCACTAGGGGGAGATCGCTACATACAGATTATACATCACCACTAGGGGGAGCTCACTACATACAGATTATACACCACCACTAGGAGGGGCTCACTACATACAGATTATACACCACCACTAAGGGGAGATCACTACATACAGATTATACACCACCACTAGGAGGAGATCACTACATACAGATTATACACCACCACTAGGGGGAGATCACTACATACAGATTATACACCACCACTAGGAGGAGATCACTACATACAGATTATACGCCACCACTAGGAGGAGCTCTCTACATACAGATATACACCACCACTAGGAGGAGCTCACTACATACAGATTATACGCCACCACTAGGAGGAGCTCACTACATACAGATATACACCACCACTAGGAGGAGATCACTACATACAGATTATACACCACCACTAGGAGGAGCTCACTACATACAGATTATACACCACCACTAGGAGGAGCTCACTACATACAGATTATACACCACCACTAGGTGGAGATCACTACATACAGATTATACACCACCACTAGGAGGAGATCACTACATATAGATTATACACCACCACTAGGAGGATATCACTGCATACAGATTATACACCACCACTAGGGGGAGTTCACTACATACAGATTATACACCACCACTAGGGGGAGTTCACTACATACAGATTATACACCACCACTAGGGGGAGATCACTACATACAGATTATACAGCACCACTAGGAGGAGCTCACTACATACAGATTATACACCACCACTAGGTGGAGATCACTACATACAGATTATACACCACCACTAGGAGGAGATCACTACATACAGATTATACACCACCACTAGGGGGAGCTCACTACATACAGATTATACACCACCACTAGGAGGAGCTCACTACATACAGATTATACACCACCACTAGGAGGAGCTCACTACATACAGATATACACCACCACTAGGAGGAGATCACTACATACAGATTATACACCACCACTAGGAGGAGATCACTACATACAGATTATACACCACCACTAGGAGGAGCTCACTACATACAGATTATACACCACCACTAGGTGGAGATCACTACATACAGATTATACACCACCACTAGGAGGAGATCACTACATATAGATTATACACCACCACTAGGAGGATATCACTGCATACAGATTATACACCACCACTAGGGGGAGCTCACTACATACAGATTATACACCACCACTAGGGGGAGTTCACTACATACAGATTATACACCACCACTAGGTGGAGTTCACTACATACAGATTATACACCACCACTAGGGGGAGATCACTACATACAGATTATACACCACCACTAGGAGGAGATCACTACATACAGATTGTATACCACCACTAGGGGGAGATCACTACATACAGATTATACACCACCACTAGGGGGAGCTTACTACATACAGATTATACACCACCACTAGGGGGAGCTCACTACATACACATTATACACCACCACTAGGGGGAGATCACTACATACAGATTATACACCACCACTAGGGGGAGATCACTACATACACATTATACACCACCACTAGGAGGAGATCACTACATACATATTATACACCACCACTAGGGGGAGATCACTACATACAGATTATACACCACCACTAGGGGGAGATCACTACATACACATTATACACCACCACTAGGGGGAGATCACTACATACACATTATACACCACCACTAGGGGGAGCTCACTACTTACACATTATATACCACCACTAGGAGGACATCAATACATACAGATTATACACCACCACTAGGAGGAGATCACTACATACAGATTATACACCACCACTAGGAGGAGATCACTACATACAGATTATACACCACCACTAGGAGGAGATCACTACATACAGATTATACACCACCACTAGGGGGAGCTCACTACTTACACATTATACACCACCACTAGGGGGAGATCACTACATACAGATTATACACCACCACTAGGAGGAGATCACTACATACACATTATACACCACCAATAGGGGGAGATCACTGCATACAGATTATACACCACCACTAGGGGGGGATCACTACATACAGATTATACACCACCACTAGGGGGAGATCACTACATACACATTATACACCACCACTAGGGGGAGCTCACTACATTCAGATTATACACCACCACTAGGGGGAGATCACTACATACAGATTATACACCACCACTAGGAGGAGATCACTACATACAGATTATACACCACCACTAGGGGGAGATCACTACATACAGATTATACACCACCACTAGGAGGAGCTCACTACATACAGATTATACACCACCACTAGGAGGAGATCACTACATACAGATTATACACCACCACTAGGAGGAGATCACTACATATAGATTATACACCACCACTAGGAGGAGATCACTACATACAGATTATACACCACCACTAGGGGGAGATCACTACATACAGATTATACACCACCACTAGGAGGAGATCACTACATACAGATTATACACCACCACTAGGGGGAGATCACTACATACAGATTATACACCACCACTAGGAGGAGATCACTACATACAGATTATACACCACCACTAGGAGGAGCTCACTACATACAGATTATACACCACCACTAGGGGGAGATCACTACATACAGATTATACATCACCACTAGGGGGAGGTCACTACATACAGATTATACACCACCACTAGGAGGAGATCACTACATACAGATTATACACCACCACTAGGGGGAGATCACTACATACATATTATACACCACCACTAGGAGGAGATCACTACATACAGATTATACACCACCACTAGGGGGAGATCACTACATACAGATTATACATCACCCCTATGGATCTCAACATTGGATGTATTGGTACTTTCTATGATCTCTTGGGAAGAGTTATAATTTTGTGTTCAAAACCAATTCAGGCAGAACCATTATATTGTATTGGAATAACACCTGTATTATTATTAGATGTGGTGGCCGGGTCCTCCGGAGGGGGAGATGTTTGTGTGTTGGGTCCTGTACACACAGCTGTAGGGGATTATTATACATTCTCTACATATCACAATCATGTCATTAGGACAAGGGGCGGCCGCAGATAATAAAAGTCCCTGTCCCATGAGTCACCTACACTCCACGTCTCTGAGGGCTTCCTGCCTGTGGTGGTTCTGCTTGTGGACCTGATCTTGACCTCGGCTTCGGATGTGTCTTCCTGTGGTTTGTCTTGTTCCTCTGGTTGGGTCTTCTGGCACATGTCCGTCTAGTTATCGATTCCTGGTCCATTCTCACAATATGACTCTTTTCTTGGGATGAGGCATCTCACACTTGATAGGGGTGAAGGCTATAAATGGGTGAGGACAAGTTTCATTCATTTTAGGGTTTTCAGTTTATTGGGCGATCAGAGAGACGGAATCAAAAGGTCCAAAGGTCTCAACATCCATCAGAAGAGTCTATAACGATGATCGTGTTGAAGAAGTCTTTGAGGAATCATCAAAATTCTAATCTATTAAACCAAGAAAACTAAAGCAAACGAGTCATCGGAGAACATCAACGAGCAGGAGGACAACCAGAACCAAGGATGGAGACAAAGGAATAATGTACAATGTTATAAAGGTGCTGGACCCGGGGAATGACCCTTTCTGTACCCGTGTCCAGGTTCTGTACATCTGAAGGCTGGGTCCTGGTTCTGTACATCTGGAGGCTGGGTCCTGGTTCTGTATATCTGGAGGCTTGGTACTGGTTCTGTACATCTGATCACTGGGTCCTGGTTTGGTACATCTGAAGGCTCTCTCCTGGTTCTGTACACCTGGATGCTGTGTCCTGGTTCTGTATATCTGAACGCTGAATCCTGGTTCTGTACACCTGAAGGTTTTGTCAAGGTTCTGTACATCTGAAGGCTGGGTCCTGGTTCTGTACATCTGAAGGCTGGGTCCTGGTTCTGTACATCTGAGGGCTCTGTCCTGG
The DNA here is from genome assembly GCF_040894005.1 of Engystomops pustulosus. NCBI lineage: Eukaryota > Metazoa > Chordata > Amphibia > Anura > Leptodactylidae > Engystomops > Engystomops pustulosus. Next base: position 206,605,276 of record NC_092415.1, read on the forward strand.
TTCTGTACATCTGAAGGCTGGGTCCTGGTTCTGTACATTTGGAGGCTGAGTCCTGGTTCTGTACATCTGAAGGCTGGGTCCTGGTTCTGTACATCTGAAGACTGGGTCCTGGTTCTGTACGTCTGAAGGCTGGGTCCTGGTTCTGTACATTTGGAGGCTGGGTCCTGGTTCTGTACAGCTGAAGGCTGGGTCCTGGTTCTGTACAGCTGAAAGCTGGGTCCTGGTTCTGTTTAGCTGAAGGCTGGGTCCTGGTTCTTTACAGCTGAAGGCTGGGTCCTGGTTCTGTACATCTGAAGGCTGGGTCCTGGTTCTGTACATCTGAAGGCTGGGTCCTGGTTCTTTACAGCTGAAGGCTGGGTCCTGGTTCTGTACAGCTGAAGGCTGGGTCCTGGTTCTGTACAGCTGAAGGCTGGGTCCTGGTTCTGTACAACTAAAGGCTGGGTCCTGGTTCTGTACATCTGAAGGCTGGGTCCTGGTTCTGTACATCTGAAGGCTGGGTCCTGGTTCTGTACAGCTGAAGGCTGGGTCCTAGTTCTGTACAGCTGAAGGCTGGGTCCTGGTTCTGTACAACTAAAGGCTGGGTCCTGGTTCTGTACATCTGGAAGATGAGTCCGGATAGATGGATGTCCATTGTTTTCACTTAAGGCTAAAACTTTTCTCTTCTAAGGTTCTGTGATGGAATCCAGAACACAAAACATATAAATGTACAAAAACCGTTGTGTTCTTCTTATTCTGTTACCAAGGAAACAGAAACATCAACAAAAAGAGAACAATAAGATTGAATGAATTGTACAAAGGGTGAAGTCATGTGACCAGCTCCCTATTGTGAGTAATCTGGGGTTCAATGACAATGGGGAGTGTTCAGAGTCCTAATAATAACCCTGGATACAAGCGACACCAGAGATTTCATACACAAAGAAAAATCAAGAAAAAAGCGTGAAAAACTGAGATGCAGGAAGATGCATAGGTACATTATTATACAGAATCAGATGGGAAGCGGGGGATTACACATTGGGGCTGAAGGGTTGTAGATCCCATACAGAAATGCAAACCCAGACCAGTCCCAAACAGGAGTATTAACCCTAGAACAGACACCTACATATTATATACCCCAGAGTGGACCCTTTAAACTATTACAATCCAGACCTCTTTAATAAATACAGTATATCAATATAGACCCCAGACCAGACCCCTAAACTAATACAGACCCCAGACCAGACACCTAAACTAATACAGACCCCAGACCAGACCCCTAAACTAATACAGACCCCAGACCAGACCCCTAAACTAATACAGACCCCGGACCCCTAAACTAATACAGACCCCGGACCCCTAAACTAATACAGACCCCAGACCAGATCCCTAAACTAATACAGACCCCAGACCAGATCCCTAATCTAATACAGACCCCTGACCAGACCCCTAAACTAATACAGGCCCCAGACCAGACCCCTAAACTAATACAGACCCCAGACCAGGCTCCTAAACTAATACAGACCCCAGACCAGACCCCTAAACTAATACAGGCCCCAGACCAGACCCCTAAACTAATACAGGCCCCAGACCAGACCCCTAATCTAATACAGACCCCAGACCAGACCCCTAAACTAATACAGACCCCAGACCCCTAAACTAATACAGACCTCAGACCAGACTCCTAAACTAATACAGACCCCAGACCAGACCCCTAATCTAATACAGACCCCAGACCAGACCCCTAAACTAATACAGACCCCAGACCAGACCCCTAAACTAATACAGACCCCAGACCAAACCCCTAAACTAATACAGACCCCAGACCAGACCCATATACTAATACAGACCCCAGACCAGACCCCTAAACTAATACAGACCCCAGACCAGACCCCTAAACTAATACAGACCCCAGACCAGACCCCTAAACTAATACAGACCCCAGACCAGACCCCTAAACTAACTCAGACCCCATCCAGATGGCGACAGAGGGATGAGCCGGGCAGCAGAGAGGAGAAACAGAGGAGAAGCGAGGAGACAGAGGAATGAGCCGGGCAGCAGAGAGGAGAGGCAGAGGAGAAGCCAGGAGACAGAGGGATGAGCCGGGCAGCAGAGAGGAGAGGCAGAGGAGATGCCAGGAGACAGAGGGATGAGCCGGGCAGCAGAGAGGAGAGGCAGAGGAGATGCCAGGAGACAGAGGGATGAGCCGGGCAGCAGAGAGGAGAGGCAGAGGAGAAGCGAGGAGACAGAGGGATGAGCCGGGCAGCAGAGAGGAGAGGCAGAGGAGATGCCAGGAGACAGAGGGATGAGCCGGGCAGCAGAGAGGAGAGGCAGAGGAGAAGCGAGGAGACAGAGGAATGAGCCGGGCAGCAGAGAGGAGAGGCAGAGGAGAAGCCAGGAGACAGAGGGATGAGCCGGGCAGCAGAGAGGAGAGGCAGAGGAGAAGCGAGGAGACAGAGGGATGAGCCGGGCAGCAGAGAGGAGAGGCAGAGGAGAAGCCAGGAGACAGAGGGATGAGCCGGGCAGCAGAGAGGAGAGGCAGAGGAGAAGCGAGGAGACAGAGGGATGAGCCGGGCAGCAGAGAGGAGAGGCAGAGGAGAAGCCAGGAGACAGAGGGATGAGCCGGGCAGCAGAAAGGAGAGGCAGAGGAGATGCCAGGAGACAGAGGGATGAGCCGGGCAGCAGAGAGGAGAAGCCAGGAGACAGAGGGATGAGCCTGGCAGCAGACAGGAGAGGCAGAGGAGAAGCCAGGAGACAGAGGGATGAGCCGGGCAGCAGAGAGGAGAAGCCAGGAGACAGAGGGTTGAGCCGGGCAGCAGAGAGGAGAGGCAGAGGAGAAGCCAGGAGACAGAGGGATGAGCCGGGCAGCAGAGGGGAGAGGCAGAGGAGAAGCCAGGAGACAGAGAGATGAGCCAGGTAGCAGAGAGGAGAGGCAGAGGAGAAGCCAGGAGACAGAGGGATAAGCCGGGCAGCAGAGAGGAGAGGCAGAGGAGAAGCCAAAAGACAGAGGGATGAGCCGGGCAGCAGAGAGTAGAGGCAGAGTAGAAGCCAGGAGACAGAGAGATGAGCCGGGCAGCACAGAGGAGAGGCAGAGGAGAAGCCAGGAGACAGAGGGATGAGCCGGGCAGCAGAGAGGAGAGGCAGAGGAGAAGCGAGGAGACAGAGGGATGAGCCGGGCAGCAGAGAGGAGAGGCAGAGGAGAAGCCAGGAGACAGAGGGATGAGCCGGGCAGCAGAGAGGAGAGGCAGAGGAGAAGCGAGGAGACAGAGGGATGAGCCGGGCAGCAGAGAGGAGAGGCAGAGGAGAAGCCAGGAGACAGAGGGATGAGCCGGGCAGCAGAAAGGAGAGGCAGAGGAGATGCCAGGAGACAGAGGGATGAGCCGGGCAGCAGAGAGGAGAAGCCAGGAGACAGAGGGATGAGCCTGGCAGCAGACAGGAGAGGCAGAGGAGAAGCCAGGAGACAGAGGGATGAGCCGGGCAGCAGAGAGGAGAAGCAGAGGAGAAGCCAGGAGACAGAGGGATGAGCCGGGAAGCAGAGAGGAGAGGCAGAGGAGAAGCTAGGAGACAGAGTGATGAGCCGGGCAGCACAGAGGAGAGGCAGAGGAGAAGCCAGGAGACAGAGGGATGAGCCGGGAAGCAGAGAGGAGAGGCAGAGGAGAAGCTAGGAGACAGAGTGATGAGCCGGGCAGCACAGAGGAGAGGCAGAGGAGAAGCCAGGAGACAGATGGATGAGCCGGGCAGCAGAAAGGAGAGGCAGAGGAGAAGCTAGGAGACAGAGTGATGAGCCGGGCAGCAGAGAGGAGAGGTAGAGGAGAAGCCAGGAGACAGAGTGATGAGCCTGGCAGCAGAGAGGAGAGGTAGAGGAGAAGCCAGGAGACAGAGAGATGAGCCGGGCAGCACAGAGGAGAGGCAGAGGAGAAGCTAGGAGACAGAGTGATGAGCCGGGCAGCAGAGAGGAGAGGCAGAGGAGAAGCTAGGAGACAGAGAGATGAGCCAGGCAGCAGAGGGGAGAGGCAGAGGAGAAGCCAGGAGACAGAGGGATGATCCGGGAAGCAGAGAGGAGAAGCCAGGAGACAGAGGGATGAGCCTGGCAGCAGAGAGGAGAAGCCAGGAGACAGAGGGATGAGCCTGGCAGCAGAGAGGAGAGGCAGAGGAGAAGCCAAGAGACAGAGGGATGAGCCGGGCAGCAGAGAGGAGAAGCCAGGAGACAGAGTGATGAGCCGGGCAGCAGAGAGGAGAGGCAGAGGAGATGCCAGGAGACAGAGGGATGAGCCGGGCAGCAGAGAGGAGAGGCAGAGGAGATGCCAGGAGACAGAGGGATGAGCCGGGCAGCAGAGAGGAGAGGCAGAGGAGAAGCGAGGAGACAGAGGGATGAGCCGGGCAGCAGAGAGGAGAGGCAGAGGAGATGCCAGGAGACAGAGGGATGAGCCGGGCAGCAGAGAGGAGAGGCAGAGGAGAAGCGAGGAGACAGAGGAATGAGCCGGGCAGCAGAGAGGAGAGGCAGAGGAGAAGCCAGGAGACAGAGGGATGAGCCGGGCAGCAGAGAGGAGAGGCAGAGGAGAAGCGAGGAGACAGAGGGATGAGCCGGGCAGCAGAGAGGAGAGGCAGAGGAGAAGCCAGGAGACAGAGGGATGAGCCGGGCAGCAGAGAGGAGAGGCAGAGGAGAAGCGAGGAGACAGAGGGATGAGCCGGGCAGCAGAGAGGAGAGGCAGAGGAGAAGCCAGGAGACAGAGGGATGAGCCGGGCAGCAGAAAGGAGAGGCAGAGGAGATGCCAGGAGACAGAGGGATGAGCCGGGCAGCAGAGAGGAGAAGCCAGGAGACAGAGGGATGAGCCTGGCAGCAGACAGGAGAGGCAGAGGAGAAGCCAGGAGACAGAGGGATGAGCCGGGCAGCAGAGAGGAGAAGCCAGGAGACAGAGGGTTGAGCCGGGCAGCAGAGAGGAGAGGCAGAGGAGAAGCCAGGAGACAGAGGGATGAGCCGGGCAGCAGAGGGGAGAGGCAGAGGAGAAGCCAGGAGACAGAGAGATGAGCCAGGTAGCAGAGAGGAGAGGCAGAGGAGAAGCCAGGAGACAGAGGGATAAGCCGGGCAGCAGAGAGGAGAGGCAGAGGAGAAGCCAAAAGACAGAGGGATGAGCCGGGCAGCAGAGAGTAGAGGCAGAGTAGAAGCCAGGAGACAGAGAGATGAGCCGGGCAGCACAGAGGAGAGGCAGAGGAGAAGCCAGGAGACAGAGGGATGAGCCGGGCAGCAGAGAGGAGAGGCAGAGGAGAAGCGAGGAGACAGAGGGATGAGCCGGGCAGCAGAGAGGAGAGGCAGAGGAGAAGCCAGGAGACAGAGGGATGAGCCGGGCAGCAGAGAGGAGAGGCAGAGGAGAAGCGAGGAGACAGAGGGATGAGCCGGGCAGCAGAGAGGAGAGGCAGAGGAGAAGCCAGGAGACAGAGGGATGAGCCGGGCAGCAGAAAGGAGAGGCAGAGGAGATGCCAGGAGACAGAGGGATGAGCCGGGCAGCAGAGAGGAGAAGCCAGGAGACAGAGGGATGAGCCTGGCAGCAGACAGGAGAGGCAGAGGAGAAGCCAGGAGACAGAGGGATGAGCCGGGCAGCAGAGAGGAGAAGCAGAGGAGAAGCCAGGAGACAGAGGGATGAGCCGGGAAGCAGAGAGGAGAGGCAGAGGAGAAGCTAGGAGACAGAGTGATGAGCCGGGCAGCACAGAGGAGAGGCAGAGGAGAAGCCAGGAGACAGAGGGATGAGCCGGGAAGCAGAGAGGAGAGGCAGAGGAGAAGCTAGGAGACAGAGTGATGAGCCGGGCAGCACAGAGGAGAGGCAGAGGAGAAGCCAGGAGACAGATGGATGAGCCGGGCAGCAGAAAGGAGAGGCAGAGGAGAAGCTAGGAGACAGAGTGATGAGCCGGGCAGCAGAGAGGAGAGGTAGAGGAGAAGCCAGGAGACAGAGTGATGAGCCGGGCAGCAGAGAGGAGAGGTAGAGGAGAAGCCAGGAGACAGAGGGATGAGCCGGGCAGCACAGAGGAGAGGCAGAGGAGAAGCTAGGAGACAGAGTGATGAGCCGGGCAGCAGAGAGGAGAGGCAGAGGAGAAGCTAGGAGACAGAGAGATGAGCCAGGCAGCAGAGGGGAGAGGCAGAGGAGAAGCCAGGAGACAGAGGGATGATCCGGGAAGCAGAGAGGAGAAGCCAGGAGACAGAGGGATGAGCCTGGCAGCAGAGAGGAGAAGCCAGGAGACAGAGGGATGAGCCTGGCAGCAGAGAGGAGAGGCAGAGGAGAAGCCAAGAGACAGAGGGATGAGCCGGGCAGCAGAGAGGAGAAGCCAGGAGACAGAGTGATGAGCCGGGCAGCGGAGAGGAGAGGCAGAGGAGAAGCCAGGAGGCAGAGAGATGAGCCGGGCAGCACAGAGGAGAGGCAGAGGAGAAGCTAGGAGACAGAGGGATGAGCCGGGAAGCAGAGAGGAGAGGCAGAGGAGAAGCTAGGAGACAGAGTGATGAGCCGGGTATCAGAGAGGAGAGGCAGAGGAGAAGCCAGGAGACAGAGGGATGAGCCGGGCAGCAGAGAGGCAGAGGAGAAGTCAGGAGACAGATGGATGAGCCGGGCAGCAGAGAGGAGAAGCAGAGGAGACAGAGGGATGAGCCGGGCAGCAGACAGGAGAGGCAGAGGAGAAGCCAGGAGACAGAGGGATGAGCCGGGCAGCAGAGGGGAGAGGCAGAGGAGAAGCCAGGAGACAGAGGGATGAGCCGGGCAGCAGAGGGGAGAGGCAGAGGAGAAGCCAGGAGACAGAGGGATGAGCCGGGCAGCAGAGTGGAGAGGCAGAGGAGAAGCCAGGAGACAGAGAGATGAGCCGGGAAGCAGAGAGGAGAAGCAGAGGAGAAGCCAGGAGACAGAGGGATGAGCCGGGCAGCAGAGGGGAGAGGCAGAGGAGAAGCCAGGAGACAGAGGGATGAGCCGGGCAGCAGAGAGGAGAGGCAGAGGAGAAGCCAGGAGACAGAGAGATGAGCCGGGCAGCACAGAGGAGTGGCAGAGGAGAAGCCAGGAGACAGAGGGATGAGCCGGGCAGCAGAGAGGAGAAGCAGAGGAGAAGCCAGGAGACAGAGGGATGAGCTGGGCAGCAGAGAGGAGAAGCAGAGGAGAAGCCAGGAGACAGAGGGATGAGCGGGGCAGCAGAGAGGAGAGGCAGAGGAGAAGCCAGGAGACAGAGGGATGAGCCGGGCAGCTGACAGGAGATACAGAGTTTCGGATGGTTTGTAGACTATGGATCTTGAGGTGGAGGCAGCAGCTTGTAGTAATGGAGTGAGATTATGGATCTCTGCTCCTGAAGAAGTCGTCAATGGAAATATTATAATTAAGTTGCAGTTTTATAAATTTCTGCAGAAATTCCGGTCCATCTCTGACTAATTTCCTGATTTGGAATGGATTTTATCCCTTTAATAAGGACAATTGGCCTCTTCTCTTTTTCATGTCGGGTTCCCCTTCCTACGGCTGAGCATCAGTATTTCGGGGCTAATATGACACTTCATGTAATAGGTGTGAATATTCTAAGAAGATTACCCAGGATTCAATTGTGCCAAACTCCCAGCTGTGAGAACTGTGGGGTCTGTGCATGCTAACAAGCTATTCTGTGAAATGTTCCGGCTCCGCTACATCTCAGCATTGCGGAGCGAGGGGGGGATTGGGGTGACCCTGGGTCAGAGAACACTTCCCTCTCTCGCTTCCTCGTCTTCGCACCTCTTTGCATAAACTCTTATTTTTCGTTCTTCTTCCCATTGAAAGGATTAATCTCGATTCTAACAAGTGGAAATGAGCAGCTTAAGGATCTGGGCGCATTAGAAGAATGCAATCTGTACGCCTCTCGCCCCACGTCCCCGCAACGCTTACCGTCACAGCACCGCACAAAGCACTTTGGAAAAACACAATTTTGGGATTCTGCTTCGCTCCGCTCAGCTGGATGAAGAATATTGGTGGCGTTTTCTGACGTCATTCACACCATTAACTAGAGAAGAAATGGTCATAAAGTATCCAGAACAATGTTGTCTGAGGGTGCACATCATCAGGCGGTGCTAATTAATACGACTCCACGAGTCACACGCAACGTAGAAAGGCAGCGGCTCATTATAGCGGTATAATGCTTCCTGGAGGGTCACACAGTCTATGATGCTGGAGCCGAGGCTCTGAACAATGAGGGCCTGTAAGAGGGCAGCGAGGGGCCGCGGGGCTGAGACTGGGGCCGTGGTTTGTAGCCACAAAGTTCCTCTTGGTGGTTTAGGATGTAGTGAAAGGTCACCAGAAGACTACGGGGATGCTACCCATGACACCCCGGGCAGAGTGTGGTATAACCAATTAAAACCCGACAACCCTACTCAATGCTAACTGGTACAACTTGTATTTAACAACATATTAATAGCATCTATGATGGTAAATGTGGGGTCCACAATGGCCAGAACCGCCAGCTGCGACACCTGAAAAAAACGAACAGAACCAGTATCCACAAGACTGGGTGGCATGAGCAAACAAACATTTATTAAAACTCTAACGGTCTATCTCTCAACATTATAAAACACAAGACACAGACTCTCTCTTGTTGGGTATAAAAGATGGTCACAGCTCTTTATTTATCTTAACAATTCCCAAAAAACTCTTAAGCTCGTAAGGCACTTGATTGAAAACCGTACCAGTGGCCCGGCCGCTGTATGCCAGCTGGCCTTCCAGTCGGCCAACCGAGCCTTCACCTCCATCGCTCACTTTCTGCCACCAGCAGGACCGTGTACTCCTACACGGTGCTGCGACCACCCCCCAACAAAAAGAGAGCCTGCTCTATCCCGTCCTGGATACCCGATAAGAAAATTTCCGTGCCGATTTCGTTCAAATGGGCCCCGTCTTCACGCATCAGATTGGCATTATTGCCCTCTAGCTCCCTATGATGCACAACCACCCCACATCTCGTCTGAACATATCGGGACATTCTGGTATTAATGGTCCATCTGGCCCTCTCCACCGCCGAGCGATCCCAGGCACCCCGCACACCACCCGGGGAATCACCTCTGACCAGACCACCACCACTTCAGGAAAGAACAACATGATACGTTCAAGGTCCTGCCGCATTAATGTAAGTAACTCAGCCACCCGAACAGTGCAAAGATCATTTCCCCCCGCATGTAATACCAACACCACTGGGCCAGAGGTGGATCTGCTGATTGACACCGCTTCTGGTAGCACCTGTACCCATCTCAAACCCTGAATGCCCCTCCAGCACACGTCTGCTTGATGAAACCCGAGGCTGCGGCCTCCCGGACGACATGGGCCCACCCAGAAAACATAGGAATGGCCCAGTAACCAAACTGCCGGCCTCGGACGCACTGTTCCAGCAACTCCTGCAAAATAAGAAATGAACAAACATATTACAATAAATCTGGGTGTGTGCAAAACACGCCGACTTCCATTGGCTGATTTTCTTCACCTCATAGTCAGCGAGGCCTGCCCTGGCCGCTTCTGTCGCTGCCCCAATACAGAATGAATGAGTGCCATAACTCCTGTGATCCACCCCCAGCACCCCGAGGCACTTCCAAAAAATAGCCTGAAACTGGTATCGTGTAAGGGGGAACCGTCCTCGTGGACCAAAAATTGTGTACCTGATGTTACGACCGACGAAAACTCGCGAACTAACAAATCGGGAAACGAGGGGCCCTCAACCGACACTACCGAAAACATCAGTCTTAGAACGTCGTACGCGTAGGCGAACAACCCCCGAACCCAAAGCCACATCAGCCTTCATGAGCCTACCCGGTCTAGAAGCGGAAGGAGGGACTAATTCTCCAACCCGGAAAGCTCCGAAAAAAGCGAAGCTAAAAGCCATCGGGAGAGGAACAAACTACGGAACATCCCCTAATCAGGTCACCTAGCAGGGCGAAGGATACCGGCCGTCGTGACTCGGCAGGGATATGCTCCCGCCGCCAACCCTTCAAGGCCTGTTTAATGACAAAAGATTTCGTGGGGTCAGCCAACCCGAAAAATTGCAAAAAGAAAGACACGCCGGCTAAGCCACGCTGTGCTACCGCTCCCGACAAACTCACATCTCTCATGCTCAACAAGTAATCCTGTGTAACCCTTATTCTCATAGCAGGATCCCGCCAAACGTCCCTGCCCCCAGCCACCTGCAACCAAGCCCCCCACGCCTTACCATATTGCTGCCATGTTGCAGGGGCAACTGAAGATCACACCATCGCCATCAATCGCGGATCAGGTTCCACATATGGGAAGGGCGCCGACACCCCTCCAATGTCGCTCCCGGGAACCGCTGCCGGAAAACCTGGAAATCAAGTCGAGGTAATGGTTCAGCGAGTACATTGTCAACGCCCGGAACATGCTGGGCCCTGAACATAATATTCCATTCCAGACATCTCAGAACCAGATGCCAACACTGGGAGGGAATAAGAAGTCAGTTTGTTAACAGCAAACACTACCCCCAAATTATCAGTCCAAAAACAAATATGCCTATTAGCAAACAAAGGCCCCCACAGCTCGACTGCCACTACAACCGGGAAGAGCTCCAACAAAGTCAAATTCTGAACCAGCCCAGAAGCCGACCATTCAGGCATCCAGGGTTCGGTGCACCATTCCGACCCAAAAATTGCGCCAAAACTGTGGGCGCCCGCAGCGTCAGTGAACAGCGAGATTTCGGAGTTAGGGACCTCTGGGGCCTGCCAGCACGTCATGCAGTTATATGTTAGCAAAAATCTTTTCCAGACCCGCAAATCCGCCCGCAGCGGGGCGGAAATCCGGATCCGGTGTTTGGGGTGGCGAGCCCCTTTTGTGGCCAAAGACAAACGCCGAGAAAAAACTCTTCCCTTAGGCATGACCCTACATGCAAAGACCAGCAAACCTAATATTATTTGTATTTGTATTGTATTAGTATTTGCCTCAGAGTAACCTTTTTAACCGAGCAAAAACCCTCCACCAGCGCCAAGAGACTGTCAAGCTTATCTCTAGGCAAACGGAACACCATCGCCTCGGAATCAAGCTCTATGCCCAGAAAAGACAAGACTGTGCAAGTGCCCTCTGTCTTTTCCGGCGATAATGGGACCCCAAAACGTGCCATGAAAAACTGGAAGGACTTCAGAAGGTGGGAACAAACCCGCAGCCGGTCCCACGAACAAAAAGTCATCTAAATAGTGCATGACCAAACGAAAGCCGGTTTCATAACGGACCACCTACTCCAGGAATGAACTGAAAAGCTCGAAACATTTGCACAAGATGGAGCAGCCCATGGGGAGGCATGTATCATAATAATACATACCATCGACCATGCAACCCAAAAGATAGTAGCAATCTGGGTGTAAAGGCAATATCCGGAAAGCGGACTCGATGTCCGATTTAGCCATCAACGCACCCCTGCCGGCCTGATGCAGCAGGAAAACCGCCCTGTCAAAGGAGACGTAAGATACGGTCACCTGTTCCGGGGAAATACCATCATTCACCGACGAACCCTTGGGGAAGGATAAGTGGTGAATGAGGCGGAACTTCCCGGGCTCTTTCTTTGGTACAACACCCAGAGGGGAAAGACGCAGGTTCCAAAAAGGTGGGGACGGAAATGGGCCTTCAACCCATCCCATCTCCACCTCCTTAGCCACCTTATCCCGAAGGACATCAGGGAGCTCATCTGCAGACTTCAGGTTACATGCCAAAGAGTCAAGGGAATAAAGAAACCGAACGAAAAACCAAAACAAAGTTGACCCGACACTTCCTTATCAGGATACCGGCCGAGCCAGTGGGGCATCTCGCACATGTTCACCGGGGTCTTTGTGTTGGGCAGCAACGCCCTTAACCCCATGCCTAGCAGCTTGGCAAGAGCACTTGACTGCCAAGTGGTTCCCGCCACAAGTGGAGCACTCGTGCTTGTACTTGCATAGCCCGTAGAACCTGCAATGCCCTCATTGAAAAGCCAGCAGGCCCCAGGGCACCTGACAACCGCCTACGAAAGTCTTCATTATACCGCCACCAGGCGGAACCCCCGTGTGACTTATAGGAGGAATAAATCACATCCTGATATATGAACAATTCGGAGCAGCGCTCTGGGTGCTTCTGCCCCATCACACACCCCAAAACCGAAAAAGCCTGAAGCCAATTGTTAATGGTTTTGGCCACCCTCGGTTTACGGTCTTGAGACCTCGCCGTCACCACTACCCGCTCCCTATCCACTGTATGTTGATGCACAGAAATGGAGAGACCAGATATCTATGTAACCATTAGCCCAGATCTTTGCCTTAACCTCCTAGTCCATTCGGGAACTGAGGGGGCTAACACTGCAATAAACTGAGTCCTTGTGAATCACCGAAACAGTGGCAGGAGCAGGCGCGACCGCCGGGACTGAAGGGGAGGGGGGGTACTTATCGAGCAATGCCTTCAAAGACGCTACAATATCAGAGCCCGCCAAACCACCCCACCACCCCAAGCACCCGCATACTGTAACTCACCAGTCGAAGGCTGTACCACAGGAAGAGCCACCGCTACAGCTGGAGGCTGAGACACCAAAGCAGGAGCAGCCTGCAGCACCTGCATAACCAGAGCCGGTGTCACTAGAACGGGAGGAGGCTGCGGATCCGGAATGGACCTCCTGGAAGAAGCAGACTCCCGAATTCCCCGCCTACGGCGTCTCCGACTAGACATCGCCCTGGCGCTGGATGACCCATCGGAGGATGATGGGTACCACCCCCTAGACGATCTGGAGCGCCTCGACCGTTTTGAGGACCTCAAACCAGCACTCAATCTGTAAAGATGCACCACAGACCCGCGGCGGGAGTGCCTACGGGTTTCCCGGAGGAGGCAGAAGACTGCGTAGACTGGCTGCGGGACCTATGGCGTCTGCGACCTGGAGCGCTGAACCCCAGAAGGGACAGGGAGGGGCCCAGAGGGGCAGGTGGGGTGCATAGCTCAGCTATACTGCCTGTACTTCAAGGGGCATGACTACTGCCATGCTAATGCAGCCAATGTAGACACCTGTGAGGGCACCTGTGGGGCTGAAAACGCCTGAGGAGGCATACCCACCGGTGCAGGGGTGTGGGGGGCGCAGTTCTGCAGCCGCGCCTGCACGCCTGGAGGTGGAGCGCCGGCGGGGGGGCTCTGAATAGGGGGGGGGGGCAGGGCGGCCGGCACTGTACCTGCTGCCGCAAACTGCCCTGGCGAACAGACCCCGCAATCCGCCTGGGAATGTGCAGAGGTCTCTGATGATGACGGCGCAGAGCTGGCGTTGTTGCCCATGGCTGGCTGAGGCCGCGTGCTCCTGACAAAATGGCGGACGCGCCTCTGAGCCTGGCAGGCGCTTCCGCTCGCTGCTTAGGTGACCGGAAGGGGGCGGGGAGGAGAGACTGGAGCGGGGCCGGCCGCGTGAGCAGTCTGACCTAGGAAAAATCAGAGCGGATCGCCTGTGGGGACCGCGGGGGGAGGGAGAGGAAAAGGGGCTGAGACGAGCCAGCAGTCGCGACACACGCGACGACCGCCGCGCACCGCTGGGACCTACCGCGGGTGCCGCGACGGGAGCCTGGACGGCCGCCAAGAACTGCTGCAGCCAGCCTTCACCCTCCATTTGCATGCGGGCACGGAAGGCCGCTGCAAGAGGGTCCTCCATCATACACAGGCGTCGGACCTGGACTCAGCAACCCTCTCCGCTTCGTGCCAGGCTTGACAAGAAGAGAGGGAACCCACCCCCTTTACCCGGTTTAAACCCACATACGCCTGTAGGCGTGGAAATGTGCTGAGGTAGCAAGCTACTAACCCACCCCTAATTAAAGTGCCACATATCCCTGACCTTAAACTTGAAATAACCCCAGGAACAACCCAGCCACCAGTCTAGGGGCACCCTCCTTACATAGTCAGGCGTACCCCACAAAATAACATTTATTACTTAACCTAAAGGGAGGGTTGGGCGGGTGTCTTGCTTTTTGTGAAACTAAGGGATGTGACTCATAGAGGGTCTGGTGTGATTGAGGCGTTTCAGTGACAACCACCCAGGGCACTTTATTCATGTGTGTGACCCTGCGACTCATATAGGCTCTAGGCTGCCTGGTATCTAATATATAAAGCGTGTGTATATGTATGTATGTATGTGTGTATGTATGTATGTATGTGTGTGTATGAATGTGTGTATGTATGTATGTGTGTATGTATGTATGTATATGTGTATGTATGTATGTATGTGTATGTATGTGTATGTATGTGTATGTATGTATATGTGTGTGTGTATGTATGTATGTGTGTATGTATGTATGTGTATGTATGTGTGTGTATGAATGTGTGTATGTATGTATGTGTGTATGTATGTATGTATATGTGTATGTATGTATGTGTGTGTATGTACGTGTGTATGTATGTATGTATGTATATGTATGTATGTATGTATGTATGTATATGTGTGTGTGTATGTATGTATGTGTGTATGTATGTATGTGTGTGTATGTATGTGTGTGTATGTATGCATGTATGTGTATGTATGTATTTATGTGTGTATGTGTGTCTATGTATGTATGTATGTATGTGTGTATGTATGTGTGTGTATGTATGTATGTGTATGTATGTATGTATGTATGTATGTGTGTGTTTATGCTAGTATGTGTGTGTATGTATGTTTGTGTGTGTATGTATGTATGTGTGTATGTATGTATGTATGTGTGTATGTATGTATGTGTGTATGTATGTATGTGTGTGTATGTATGTATGTATGTGTATGTATATTCAACAGTATGTATGTGTGTGTGTATGTATGTATGTATGTGTGTGTGTGTATGTATGTATGTATGTGTGTATGTATGTATGTATGTGTGTATGTATGTATGTATGTGCAACATCCCCCACCGGGGCCTAGCCTTTGAGGTGAGGCCTGGAGTCAGCCGGGGCCCGCGGTACCGGAGTGGCTGGCGGTTGCGGCCTAAGCACGCTATTGTCACGGTGCTTGGTACGGGGGAACCGGAGGGCTGTCCTACAGCCTGGCAGGTCTCCAGCAGGGTGGTGTTGGCAAGAAAATGATGAGGGAGCGGCTGCTATAGCGGATCTCCCTGGGGCAACCCCTTAATGTCCCGAGTGTGAGTCTCTGGGTGATGGACAGGGTGCCGGTGATGAAGGCAGCCGTATTAGCAGGGACCAGACGGAGGCAGAAGTTGAAGCAAACAACTTACAGTTTATTGCAACCGGCAGGAACTGCAGAAAACGTGCCTTTAACAGGTAGATGGAGTGCCGAGATGTGAGTTGGAGGGAGCCTCAGGAGATAGTTCACCAGCCTGGATGGTAGAGCTGGGTGGCAGCTGTGTCCTTATAGGAAGCTTCAGCTTGTCCTGTAGAGCTTCAGGTATCACCCTTGAAGGTAGGAACGATACCCCTTTCCTCACTACACTACTCTAGTCTAATAGCTCCACTCTTCAGAGGCAGGGGCTAGGCTCTTCCTGCTCTGGTATGGGCTAGACAGAGATTTACTCACTCACTCACTACATAGACTGAGAGACTTCTCTCAGTCTAACTCTCTAAGAGTGCTCCAGAACATTCTGGGCCAGAGGTTTTATTACCTCCCTTTGGTCAGGTGGTGGCTGCTCCTCCAATCACATCTCAGCTCACAAAGCACAGGATGTAACACAGACATTGGTTGACATAATTACATCATACATTAACATCTGCCTTGCCAGGCAGGATTAACCACTGCAATTTCCCCTTGATCCTATAAGGACCATGTAGTGTAATATGGTGTTACCTACAGGTGGGACGTATTCGCAAGCACTACCTCGCCATTGCATCGGCGAGGGTGTTGCATACCCCGGGGGCAATTGAAAGAGCCGCCCTCGGCTCGACTACCGATGGTTTGGGATACAGAGGGGGCTAAGGGCACTTCTGGGAAGTGCAGGCTATGTGAGGTGTAGGGACAAACCGCCCATGGTCCTGGAGACAGGCACCTGGGTTGGTGTCGGACTAAGACAAAAATATAGCTGTATGACAGTTGGTCGCTGACGCCATTAAACCGAACTGTACAGTAGGAAAGGTGTGGTGTCATGTCCTGTAATCCACTCCTTGCACCAAGGCCTGTATATTTGTTTGATCAACGCTTCTTCCCTGGCGGCAATTATATGGTGTCTATCTGCATTGCATGAGCATATGCGACACGAGTACCTCCTGACTGACAACCTTACCCATGTATGAGTGGCATCCAGGTGCTAGCTGTGTAACACCCCCGGTCCCCTAAAGACCCGCAGTTTACGGACTACCCCCATGTGCAAACCTCAGTTTGAGGGATCAGGTAGCGGTCAGTGTTTTACACAAAAAGACGGTCCGACACAGCCACACTACAACCTGAAAAGCCTATAAAAGGGTTAATGCAGACTACTGGCAGATATGACAGTGTGCAAACATGTTGTAAACTCACATTGGCTTAGCAGCCCAATGGGTACACATCTTATAACATTACAAACGTTACAGAAGTAGATAGGCTACTCAGGGTAGCACGATCAAATGTCTCTTTCCTGCAAAGAAAAGGCATAAAAAGTGCAAACAGAATGTCCATACCTAAAAAGGAAGGCATTAAGTGCAAAATAATAGTTTACATGGCAACTTTTCCTTGGAGTATCTGGCAAAAGTCTCTCAGAAGGTCTCTACTGACAAAGTCCATCTTCTGGGTACAGCCCTTGATGTGGGGGAAAAGTGCAATGAAGAAGCAAAGGGTCTCCTCTATTTGGAGAGGGACAGAGTCCTTTGAAGAAACTCTGCTGTGGCAGAGGAAGGGTGCTATCATAGCACATGACAGTGTATAATCTCTTGACTGAGATAAATAAGGGTAAGAGTCTCAGGAAAGTCTCTGGCTCTATAGGGATATGGAGATAAATACACAATATGTACAGTGGACATAGTACCTGGAGAGGGCTACAGCCCTTCAGGGATTAGTCAGTATCGCTGGGTTCAGCAAAGACAGGATCCAGCTCCTGCAGGGAATCCTGTGCATCCTCAGCGGGAATAGGTGCCGGCTGGGGACACCCGGTGGCAGTAGTGGGTACTGCAGGTGCAGCAACATCCTCCGGACCTTCAGGGGGAGGAGCACTGTCGCCCGGGGTGTCGGCTGTTCCAGCCGGGGGCTCAACTGAGCCAGGGACCACAGAGGGGTCCACGAAGAAATAAATGGGAACCTGCGGCAGCGCCGCGGCTCCTTCCGGCTCCGGTTCTTCTGGGGCCGGGTCATCACCCCACTGGTAGGTGACAATTGGAGAAGAGGGCCTAGTGGAAGCCTCCGGACAAGGCTCACCAGCCGGGATGTCCTCACCCACGGAAGAGCCGCGGGACCTGGCAATGCTCCCAGCAGGGGAACCGGTGGGGGTGGCGCCCTGTATCATGCCCGGCCCATGGATGGCAATGGGACCCGTACTCACGATTACCGTGGATGGGGCATTCACATGGGTCACCGCCCGGGGACTTGCAGCCGAGGAGGAAGAGGTGTTCGGAGACTCCGGCCACTCGTCGTCCTCATACCAGTCGTCCTGCGGGTAGTAGCGGTCCTCATCGGAGTCGGGGATCCGAATCACTCCAGCCGCCCAGGGTCCTCGCGGTCCTTCCTGCAGGGAGAACTCTATACACTCGCCTGGCTTGAGGTTGTGCTGGCTCTCCGGCAGATCAGGCCTCTTGACGGACCGGCGGGGTATAAATACTTCCCGTCCGGTATAGTCCTGGGTAGCGAAGCCATAGCCCTTCCGCTTGTCGAAGAACCTGACCATGCCGGTGGTGCGGTTCTTCTCGACCCAAGCTCCCGCTGTGGATCTGCCGGCCATATACCGCTGGGCCTCCTTCTCTCGGCGTCGCTGCTCCGAGACAGCGTCTCGGAGTCGCCGGCGGGTGGCCTCACCTCGGCCTTGAGGCTGCGGAGGTTCCGGTGCTGGGGCTCGAGGCTCCGGTTCGGGTTCGGATCTCCTTGGGCGACAGGTAGGTGCCGGAACAGGAGCAGGAACCACCGGAGGGTCAGGAACCACCATAGCGGGGCTAGCAGGCCGCGTAGCCGGAGGGGTAGGCCTCGGAGCAGGTGGGACGGCCATACCAGGCCCAGGCGTTGGCTCCGCAGGAGTCGGGGCCTCTCCACGTGGCACCTCCACGTGGGCCCGCGCTACCGGAATGGCAGCCGGGATAGGGACGAGGATCCGCCCGGGTGGAATCGGGTACTGCGTCACCGTGTGGTAGCAGGTCCGGGTGACGAAAGCCCGAGTAATTCCTCGGTGCAGCCGATGTCCCGCGGAAGGTCTTCGGACGGGCTGCGCGGAGACTACCACCATCGTCTCTAGGACTTCATAAAACTCAGGACGCTCCACAGGAGGGAAGAGCGGAGGACCCCACATGATGTAGTCCTCTCTGCTCAACATCCACTTGAGGTCTGGCGCTTCTCTGAGGCAGGGCAGGACGTCCGCCTCGGGCCAGGGGGTGGAGTCTGAGTCCTTCCCGCCAAGAGCTGTGGCGGGCTCTAATTTTTCCTGCGCCACAGGAGGCGGGGTTCGCGCCATTCGCGCGTGGGTGGAGTTTTGTGCGTCATCTGGATTTCCCGCCAGTGAAGGTTTTGGCGGGCTGGAATTATTTGCTGCGCCACAGTTTCTGAGGTAAAAATCTTCAGGCGCGGCAGCGCCGGCTGTAGCAGAGCTGGTACAGTTCTTGCCAGGATTAACCTCTGGAGTGCTGGAGAGACGCTCGGCAGCACGTGGCAGCAGTATAACGCAGTGCAGTCCAGAAACACACAAGTCCTTAGGCCTAAACCCGGATGGCAGCAGGGTTAGGCAGCACAGTCTTTTTAATAAAGGAAAGTCTTTGATGCCGTAATAAGGCACAGAAGTCTATATCCTGTTCGTGACGCCACTTGCAACATCCCCCACCGGGGCCTAGCCTTTGAGGTGAGGCCTGGAGTCAGCCGGGGCCCGCGGTACCGGAGTGGCTGGCGGTTGCGGCCTAAGCACGCTATTGTCACGGTGCTTGGTACGGGGGAACCGGAGGGCTGTCCTACAGCCTGGCAGGTCTCCAGCAGGGTGGTGTTGGCAAGAAAATGATGAGGGAGCGGCTGCTATAGCGGATCTCCCTGGGGCAACCCCTTAATGTCCCGAGTGTGAGTCTCTGGGTGATGGACAGGGTGCCGGTGATGAAGGCAGCCGTATTAGCAGGGACCAGACGGAGGCAGAAGTTGAAGCAAACAACTTACAGTTTATTGCAACCGGCAGGAACTGCAGAAAACGTGCCTTTAACAGGTAGATGGAGTGCCGAGATGTGAGTTGGAGGGAGCCTCAGGAGATAGTTCACCAGCCTGGATGGTAGAGGGCAGGCTGGGTGGCAGCTGTGTCCTTATAGGAAGCTTCAGCTTGTCCTGTAGAGCTTCAGGTATCACCCTTGAAGGTAGGAACGATACCCCTTTCCTCACTACACTACTCTAGTCTAATAGCTCCACTCTTCAGAGGCAGGGGCTAGGCTCTTCCTGCTCTGGTATGGGCTAGACAGAGATTTACTCACTCACTCACTACATAGACTGAGAGACTTCTCTCAGTCTAACTCTCTAAGAGTGCTCCAGAACATTCTGGGCCAGAGGTTTTATTACCTCCCTTTGGTCAGGTGGTGGCTGCTCCTCCAATCACATCTCAGCTCACAAAGCACAGGATGTAACACAGACATTGGTTGACATAATTACATCATACATTAACATCTGCCTTGCCAGGCAGGATTAACCACTGCAATTTCCCCTTGATCCTATAAGGACCATGTAGTGTAATATGGTGTTACCTACAGGTGGGACGTATTCGCAAGCACTACCTCGCCATTGCATCGGCGAGGGTGTTGCATATGTGTGTGTATGTATGTGTGTATTGTGAGAAAGTGAGAGGTGTTGTGTGGGAAAACCGCTATCTGTCTTACAGGCAGATGAAATGCTGGTGGTAAAAGCCCTGGGTTTGTCTGCAGTAACCCAAGGGTTAATGCAGACATGATAAGCAGGAATAGTCTGTTTTGTCTGTGTTGGCCTAGCTAACACAGACACATTTGTAATGTCTGTACTGGGCCTGCTTATTATGGAGTAGGGGTAGGCTGGTAGTGGGACTCCTACTCCACCCGGGCTTCGGTCCTGGGCTTTTGTATAGCCCACAGGTGCAGGTCACAGGCCTCGTTAGGGCCTGATTTAGTCTGCAGGCCAGAAGCAGTAGGAGAGGCCCTACCTGGAGAGCTGAAAGTGAGATTGCATTCTCACAGCAAAGGTAACTGAGGGTCTCCTGTCTTGCTGCTGGCCAAGAGCGTGTGCCAGGCAGCCTGGTACCCGGATAGCTAGGGTCCGTCAAATGTATTAGACAGCGCCTAGCCGGGCAGGAATTACTTTTATAATGTTTTTGCATGTGCCTAAGCCAAGGCTGAATTTGTGTTCTGTTTTGCAAGTGTGAATAAACACTTAAGTTGGACTTTTAAACCTGCGTGTGTCACTGCTTCCTGCACTGCTACCAGTCAACTACCAGAGCAATTCCCCACAGTATGTATGTGTGTATGTATGTATGTATGTATGTGTGTGTTTATGCTTGTATGTGTGTGTGTATGTATGTATGTATGTATGTATGTATGTATGTATGTAGCTTTAATTTTATAAACAGCTGTAGGAAAATTAAACTTGAGCTCTGATTGGTTGCTGTTGGCAACTAAAGCAGTTCTGCTCTCAGACACTTCTGATAAATGCCCCCACAGACAAAGTGACAGTCAGAGACTAATACAGTCAGAGACAGTCAAAGCTAGAGACAGACAGAGAAAACCAGAGACAGTCTGAGAAATTCAAAGACAGCCGGAGAGAGATAGAAACAAATAAAATATTTTTTGTTAACCATTCTATTTTGTTATAGCTAAGCAGTTATTTACTATCCCGGGCAACACTGGGATCTACAGCTAGTATAATATTTATATATATATATATCATCCACCCCTCCTTGCTGTCATTTTTGTATATCCATGTGTGACCCCTGCAACGCATCTGGGCTCAAGTCTTGGTATATCATTTTGATGAACTTTCTCTTTGTTGTAACATTTCTGCTTCTTCAATGTTCTCTCTGGCTGCACATTTGTTTCTTTCCTTTGCCATCCACTTGTGTTGTGTTCTGCAGCTAATTGTATTACAAACTAAATTAAGCCTCACCCCCTTCTCTCTAAATTTAGGTTTCCTAAGGCTGCTGTGCCATCATAATTGCCATCCTGATTAAGTGCCATCTGATCTAGTGCTGTGACAACTAAAAATGGCAATTAGAGAGGACAAAATAAAGGTAAGAAAGACAGAAACGTCCTTACAATTACAATACTAATGTAACTTGTTTTCCTCCTCTCCTGCCATCCATCTATCCCCTCAGTGTTCACATCCACATTGGCTCTTCCATCCTTCCTTCACCATCGTTCTTCTCTCATGGACATAACCATTTCCTTTCTCTGTCTATTCTCCACCTACAAGTGGCAGATGATACATTGGGGGTCATTTACTAAGGGCCCGAATCGCTATTTTTCGTTGGGTTTCCTGAATATTACGATTTTGCGCCATTTTTTCCCTGAATTGCCCCAGGTTTTTGGAGCACGCGATCGGATTGTGGCGCATCGGCGCCGGAATGCATGTGACGGAAATCGAGGATGTGGCCGTCGGAAAAACCTGACGGATTCGGAAAAACTGTGGAATTTTTTTTTAAAAATGTGTCGCTTGACACGCGCTTACCTGCACCCAAGATAGGATGGTGAACTCCGGCGGACTTCAGCACAGCAGCAACACCTGGTGGATATCGGGGTCACGACCTTAGTGAATCGCCGGAAGACCCGAATCCTCAATGGAGAACGCGCTTCTGGATCGCGACAGGACCGGGTAAGTAAATGTGCCCCATTATCTCTCCCAACCCTGACCCTCCTTACTTTAATTCCAACGTCTCCACTGCTCACAGAAACCCTGCAAAGCTCATTAATATTCCGTATGCCCCTTCTTCTCCCTCTCCTCCTCCTATAGCTCCTCTTAAATATTCCCTCTAGATCGCAGCTCCGTATGCAATGTACTGGCTATGACCTGTTTCTCTCTGTGTCTATATACAGACTGGGCCTCAATGTGGATACAACAGGATGACCCTGCCTCCCCCGCTGCTCTGGCCTGTGGTGGCCTACACTTCTCTCACTGACCTGAGAATAGGCAGGGAGGAGGGGTAGGGCCACTTTCCAGGTCATTCACCCTGGTGTGGTGTGGCTATAGTATACCACTCTCCTGGCTCACCCTACCAGTTCCTGGACCACATTACTACTTGGCTTCCTCATTTTCTATCCAACCCTCATCATGGGAGAAAATAACGTCCCTATAAACCCCCCCCCCCCCCCCCTCTCCTCTTCTTCCCCTCAGCTTCTATCCATAACTACCTCTTTAGATCTCTCACAACTCTCTGATTCTCCTACTCACCAGGAGGAAAACACCATGACTTGGTCTTTGCCCACCCTCTTCAGTACATCACCCCCGTCTTACTGCAGAACACTAGTGACTGTCTCTCTGCTGTCTCTAATATCATGTCCTCTCTCTTCTTGAAACTTAATATTTCCATAAATGAATTTCTGGTCTTTCCCCCATCTACTAACTGACCCAACCCTGACATCTCCATTTCCATCTGTGGTATCACCATTATTCCAGCACCAGGACCACTATCTTGGGGTTGACATGGACCCACGACCTCTCCATTTCACCTTATGTAATGGTAAAGTCACCTAATAACCCTGTCACCTACATATCAAGCCTGGTGTTTAGGGACTTCTGCTCGACTCTTTCTGCACTTACAGGGTGCACAAAAAAGATGACAAACACCCAGGGACAATGCAACATCTAACACAGAAAAACCAGGCAAATACCAGTAGATATAGCAAAGACACAAGTGTCAGAAGACTGATAATTAACCAGCATCCTCTGATGGAATTGGACAGAATATAAAGAGAGTAATGGACGCTGCCCCCAGCAGCTGACTGGTTCAGCCATCCATCACTCAAGCCACAGCGGTACAGAATATGCCCCTTTCTAACCATTGAAACCTTTAAAATCTAATTGTTGCTCTGATTCACTCTCAACTACTTGAACTCTG
This sequence comes from Engystomops pustulosus, assembly GCF_040894005.1. Lineage (NCBI taxonomy): Eukaryota > Metazoa > Chordata > Amphibia > Anura > Leptodactylidae > Engystomops > Engystomops pustulosus. The sequence goes on from NC_092415.1 coordinate 206,628,341, forward strand.
TACTAATCATCTTCTGCTCACTAAACTCTCTCCTCTCCAATCTATTCTTAATGCAGCAGCCAGACTCGTCTATCAGTCCAGACGCTACACGGATGCTTCCAGACTGTGCCAGTCACTGCACTGCTTGCCCGTCTCCTTTGGAATACAGTATAAATGTCTCCCTCTCATCCATAACGCTCTGCACAGTGCTGCCCCCCTACCTCTCCTCCATTTCCTCAGCCTATGGGCAACCTATGCTGTTCTATCTGCCAACAATCTAAGATCCTCGAACTCCCATCTCCTGGACTTCTCCCGAGCTGCACCAATTCTCTTGAATACGCTACCCCAGATAAATACCCAACTACAAAAGCTTCTAAAATACTGATAGAACCCATGTCTGCAGGCAGAACTATCACTTTCCATAACTGAAAGAAACTTCAACTCTCTTTTCAGTGACCTGTAAGGTCTGAACTTACTTACGGGTCTAAGATGTGGTCTGAACTTATTTATTGGTGTAAAGTGGGGTCTGAATGTATTTATGGATCTATGCTGGGGTCTGAGCTTATATATGGGTCTGAGGTGGTGTCTGAGGTTATATATAGGTCTGTTGTAGGGTCTGAACTTACTTATGGGTCTAAGGTGGGGTCTTAACTTATATATAGATCTGTTGTTGGGTCTGAACTTATGCATCTAAGGTGGGGTCTGAGCTTATATATATATAGGTCTGAGGTAGGGTCTGAACTTATGGGTCTAGGGTGGGGTCTCAACTTATCTATGGGTCTGTTGTAGGGTCAGAACTTTTCTATGGGTCTAAGGCAGATTCTTAACTTACTTATGGGTCTATGTTGGGGTTTGATATCTTACTTATGGGTGTACTGTGGGAACTGAACTCATCTATGAGTCTGTTGTAAGCTCTGAGCTAACTTACGGGTCTGGTACCAGTACTTGCTTTGTGTACACAGCATATTATCGTTACACTGGTCCATATTCATAGTTGGAAGCAACTGACCTCGTCCGTTCTCTGCTACCACAATGCTCATCCTATGTAGTTGACTTGACAATGAACTTCCGCTAAAGTCAGACACCGTTGATATAGCAACTAGTAAACAACTCAAGCAGGAAAATAATAAAATACCTAATACAAATTGACATTTCACTGCACGACTCTGAAGCCATTCTCCATCGTGCCCGCACTGCACAACTCCACGGCTCTGATGTGTCTAAAAATAAAACATAAAATAAAAAAACTGAACAAAAAGGAGGTATCAACATCACAGAGGATAAATCATATGGGCAATCTTCTGCGTCTGTATGTGCCAGGGCTCCATTGTTCTCAGCCGATACATCCCATATGCTCCTCAATGTAGTAGAAGCTTCCACCATTCCCTCCATTACTCTCTGGGGCAAAGTAACCTTGTCCTGGCCATGGAGTCTGAATTTAGTCTTAATTTACTGTAGGGTGTGATCAGGGTGTGAACCTATTTTTGGGTCTGGATTTATTTTAAGTCTTGTCTGATATCTGAATTCATTCATGTCAAGCAAAAAAGATTTGGGGGCTTATTTATTGTACGCCGGCGTAGAAGCCCTGATAATTATCCCCCCTGGTCTAAATTTATTTTGGATTATATGTTAAGTGTCAATAAATGTGATTGTCTACTGAACTTATTAGGTCTCTGATCTCTGATCTGAATCCATAGGAGCAGAGTTTGGCCGATGAACCAATTAAATGATCTGATTTGGGGTCTGTAAAGGTGACCTCTGTCCCTGCCTTCTTGCCAGGCCCTGCACTAACCCACAGGTGGCAACTGGTCAACGTTCTCTACTCTAAGTATGTCCTTAGAACAGATAACAAATGAACAGAGACAAACAGACACAAACATTCGGGCAAATGCTTTTTTCCGCCGGGTTTTCTGAATTTTACTGTTTGCGCCGAATTGCCCCAGGTTTTTGGCGCACGCGATCGGATTGTGTTGTATCGGCGTCGGCGGATTTGGAAAAATTGTGTTATTTTAAAAAAAAAAGCATCGCTTGACACGCACTTACATGCACCAGGAATAGGAAGGTGAACTCCAGCGGACCTCGGCGCAGCAGTGACACCTGGTGGAAATCAGGTGCACGACCTTAGTGAATCTCCGGAATACTGGAAACCTTGTCGGAGAACGCACCGCTGGATTGCAACAGGACCGGGTAAATAAATGTGCCCCACTGTGATAACCAAGGCAAAAGATGGCGGCAAAGTACAGAATCGTGAAGCAAAGAATAGTCAAAAAACAAAGCAGATTACTGTACCCCTGATGCCGCTCCCCATCGCTGCCTGAGGCAAGAGGCTCATTGTGCCTCATGGCTGGTGCAGCCCTGCGTGTATGGGCTATGAATCAATTCAGGAGTCTAATTGGAAGTCTGAATCAAATAAATGATGTGACCTAGGATCTGAAATTTACTTTAGAGTCTGGTCTGGGGTTTGAATATATTTTCGGCCTTGTCTTGGGGGTCTGAATTTTTATTTGCTGCGCCAGTCTCGATCTCCTGTGCAGTGGAGTAGAACGCACCTTGGCCCTCCATACACCAGCATCTTGAGTCTATAATTGAGCTAAAATTGACCAGTTTCTGGCATAAATTTGAGGGGGATCCCACATAACCCATCGTCCCTCCCCCGCTGAGCCCAACTGATGATGATTGATGATCAATCCTTGGAGTAGGGGATGGATGGTCCATTAGAAGTTTATTATGGGTTCATGGAGTCTTGGTGGACCATCTACGATACGAGTATAGAATCCCCACGCAATCAGCCATTCTGTCCGTCCTTGTATATCTCTTATTTCTCAGAACGTTTTGTATATTATCCGGAACATTCTAAGTGTTATGTCAGCATCGGATCTGGTGTTCCTGCCTGAGGGGGGGGGACGACAAAGTGATGTGTCCTTGATTGTTACATATTAATAGATCTCAGGATCCCAGAAAGAGAAGCCGCACATATTGAAGAGCTCCAGAGCGGCAGCCGAGTAAATAAAACATGGATTCCCAGGAAAATAATTTTAGCTTGTTTGTTTTAAATTCATTAAAATGATGAGAACTACACATTCGCTCCAGATTGACTAAATCCCCCCCGACGGTCACATGACTCCAGGCGCTTAACGAAATTCATTAAAGTGCTAGTTAATCCTGTAAAAGGCAACGATATGTTCTAAAGCTTCCGCAGCAGAGATGAAAGAGGAGATGGGGCAGAGATTGGCAATTTTCTCTTTGAGGCCGTAGTTAAAGGGATAAGGAGAAGACGAGCAGATCCTCACCTCTCTGAGAATCCCAACCGGTACCCCAGGTCCAACAGCGTCTCCCAGGGCAGAGACCGGACCAGAAACCTCATGTATTATACATGTAACAGCTGAAGAAATCACTGGCCTCATCAGTCAAGGACCACGGCGAGTGATTACTCAGCATCTCTCACAATGATGTCATCACTCACAGTCCAACCGGATCAGAAGCTCCAGAGATCAGACCGGAATTGGCAGCGACCTCTGGAAAGACGAATATAGCTTCTCTTAGTATGTAGTACACAATATTTAAAGGAAATCTGCAGTATTTTTCGGACTATAAGGCGCACCGGAGTATAAGGCACACCATCAATAAATGCCTGCTAAAAATGTCTAAGTTCATATATAAGGCGCACCTGATTATAAGGATGAATGACCAGCAGGTGGCAGACCTGTGCACAGTTCAAGGCAGCTGTTGTCTGTAAGTACGGTTCATATATAAGGCGCACCGGATTATAAGGCGCACCTGATTGTAAGGATGTATGACCAGCAGGGGGCAGACCTGTGCACAGTACAAGGCAGCTGTTGTCTGTAAGTACAGTTCATATATAAGGCGCACCGGATTATAAGGCGCACCTGATTGTAAGGATGTATGACCAGCAGGGGGCAGTCCTGTGAACAGTTCAAGGCAGCTGTAGTCTGTAAATACGGTTCATATATATAAGGCACACCGGATTATAAGGCGCACCTGATTATAAGAATGAATGACCAGCAGGTGGCAGACCTGTGCACAGTACAAGGCAGCTGTTGTCTGTAAGTACAGTTCATATATAAGGCGCACCGGATTATAAGGCGCACCGGATTATAAGGATGATTCACCAGCAGGTGTCAGACCTGTGCACAGTCCAAAGCAGCTGTTGTCTGTAAGTACGGTTCATATATAAGGCACACTGGGCTATAAGGCGCACCTTTAATTTCTGAGAAAATCAAAGGATTTTTTGTGCGCCTTATAGTCTGAAATATACGGTAACATGAAAATCCATCCTGATAAATAGGGACATTACTCATAGATCCGGGCACCATGATTGTGGAAATCTTCTTATATTTGTTATCCATGGCCTCCTTCCTTCTAAAGTCAACTTTTAAAATTACGCTAAAGAGCCAGAAGGGCTCCTGGGGGCGTTACCAGAGCCGATCCTTATTGCAGCTTTAGAGCCTGGGTGAAATAACATCAGGTAGAAGGAGGGGGAGTGGCGAGGAAGCAGGGGTAGACAGTGGGGGTCATTTACTAAGGGCCCGATTTGCGTTTTCCCGATGTGTTACCCAAATATTTCCTATTTGCGCCGATTTTCCCTGTATCCCCCCCCCCCCCCCCGGGATTTTGGCGCACGCGATCAGATTTTGGCGCGTCGACGTGCACGCGACGGAAATCAGGGCCGTGGCCGAAGGAAAACTAGACGGATTCGGAAAAAACGCCGCATTTAAAAAAAAAATGTGTTGCGGGACTCGCGCTTACCTTCACCAGGTATAGGCTCGTGCATTCCGGCGGGCCTCGGGGGAACTTCAGCACAGCAGTGACATCTGGTGGATGGCGGAGGAACTACCTTAGTGAATCGTCGGAAGACCCGAATGCACTGTACAGAACGCGCTGCTGGATCGCAAATGGGCTGGGTAAGTAAATCTGCCCCAGTGTGACAGCTCTGAAGCTACAGCTGAGAGGGGCTTTGATAACATCCTCCAGAGCACCTCTAGCTCATTTGCATAAACATACATTTTAGAAGGAAGGAGGCCAAGGATAGCACATATAAGAAGATTTCCACAGTCCCGGGGCCCGGATCTATGAGTAATGTCCCTGGTTTATCAGGATGGATTTTCACGGGAGATTCCAAACCTTCCACAACCAATGCAGCCCCAAACATAGTGGACGTACAATTCACGAAGAGCATGAAGATTGTCACCAAAAGACTTCACATAATTCAAAAACATATGACTTTGAAGAACAAATGCTTCCAATTTTTTGGGAAATTGACCTCGTAGCATGTACAAGGCCGTTGTGGGGTCCCGATTGGTTGCTCTTACCCGTGTTTGTAAACATTTTCTTTGAAGAGTCACATGATACACAGAAACACTCGGAGGTCTTGTCTTTGGACACATCTGCTGGAGATAGGACCGTGTGACGTCACAAAACATTGCAGGTCCTTATCTATTCCTCAGCAGGAGCCTGGTGTAATCTCTTCTCTTCATTGCATGATCATACACTATCTAAGCCATTTCCAAAAATTCACCACCCATTCTATGAAGAAGTTCTGGACACTTTCCTTAGTCAGCCGCCCTTGTTGTAGAGAATAGGGTCTATAATAGTGACCAGGATATCATCAATCAGAGAATAGAGACACAGTGGGGGTCATTTACAAAGGGCCCGATCCGCGTTTTCCCGACATATTACCCAAATATTTCCGATTTGCTCCGATTTTCCCTGTATTGCCCCGGGATATTGGCGCACGCGATCGGATTGTGGCGCATCGGCGCCGGCATGCACGTGACGGAAATCGGGGGGCGTGGGCGAACGATAACCCGACGGATTCGGAGAAACCACCGCATTTTTTAAAAAAAAGTGTTGCGGGACACGCGCTTACCTTCACTAGGAATAGGATCGTGAACTCCAGTGCGTTCCGATGCTCTTCAGCGCAGCAGCGACACCTGGTGGACGTCGGAGGAACTGCCTTAGTGAATCGCCGGAAGACCTGAATCCACCGCAGAGAACGCGCCGCTGGTTCGCGAATGGGCCGGGTAAATAAATCTGCCCCTAATCCTGAATATATCCTACATGGCCACCTACCAGGTGCCATTTATAGAAGAAGGGCCATTGGGTCTACTCAAGTACAAGGACCTCTATACATATCTCTTATAGCTATACTTTTTAGAGTGACCATCATGGTGTCCATGTATTCCAAGTATCTACAAAAAATAAGGCACTATAATCCAGAATTGACTTACAATAGTTCTATTTGAATACCTCCAATCCCTGAAAATGTGCCATATGGATCACAGGAAACTTTCTGAAGACCATAATTGGTCATTTTTTACTCAATGTAGTACATGGTTATGTATAATGGAGATCACCAAGTTCAAATTAACCTATTATGGGCCACATTTATCACTTGTTTTTTCTGTTGTTTTTGCGCCTTTTCGTTTAGGCGCACCGTTTTTGCGCCATTTTTGCGATTAAACGTCAAATTAGCTGCGCAGCAAAAATAACCACCTTTCCCTCATCTATCGTTCAATTCCAGATGTTTTGATGCGCCTAATGATATTTATCACGTACGACTTTTGCATTTAGGCGCAAAAACGGGCACAAAAACACTCCAGCCCGAAGGTGGCGTTATCTGAGAAGAAAGCACTGAGCCCCTTTGCAGAAGAGCTCATTTCTAGCAGCAAAGCTCAGCCAGACACTAGAACATATAATAGATACATTAGATACATTACAGACAGGAGCTGCAGATTCTATTTACAGTTCATCACCTTCTATTTACAAAACATTCTGCAAAATCCTCAGCTCACAGCAAGAGAGAAGAGAAGTTTGCACAAGTTTGCAGAAGCTTGCAGATACTACATACAAGTGTCCCCCATGTAATTCTGCACAGTATCACCAGTGTGTCTGAGGGGGATATTGTGCAGAATTACAGGGTGCAGCAGGAGACCAGCACTGGGGGATCCCCTCCAGGAGAAGCCCCTGCTGAGGAGGTCACTGGGTGTCACACACCTGGGTGCTGCTGAGGAGGTCACTGGGTGCAGGGTGTCACACACCTGGGTGCTGCTGAGGAGGTCACTGGGTGCTGGGTGTCACACACCTGGGTGCTGCTGTGAATGTTATCTTCATTCTGGGCTGTAGGAGAAGCAGAGAGGAGCTTGTACCAGGATCACATGTAAGTGCCCGAATCTAACATTGCGCCTAAACTGCACCTAAACTGTGTTAAAGTAAAGTGATTAATAAGAGGCAGGAAGTTACCTTATTACAGATGGTTGTAGCTTGTGATAATTCTGGCAAAACAGTGCGCCCGAATTTAGGCGCAACTACTACACTTAGGCGCACAAAAGTGATAAATGTGGCCCTATGTCCTCAACATGGATTTCTTTGGAGACTTTACCATGTCTAATGGCCACCATCACGACCTCTGTGGTGGCTTCATGGTCTTCATGGTGGAAAGAGTGAGAAGACAGTGGAAGGTTGTAGGAGGTTGGAGAACTTTTGAAGTTGAAAGATGTCACCATAGATGCTACCATTTTTTTTGCCAGGACCCTGTGGTGAAGAATATTTCTCATGTTCCCTGGTTGCACGGTGACGTCCAATTGTCAAGGTATCCAGGTCCATAGATGATGTCTTGGCCGGTGGACATGCCCTTCTATAACGTAAACTTTTTTGATCTTCTTATCAGAGCATCACTCATGGGAAGATGTTTCTAATTTTTGGAGGGAAATGTTCTTGGGTGATGAAGATGATGGACTTGGTATGACTCCTAATCATATGACGCCCCTTCCCTTACGACGCCCAATACCTTCTTACGTCCTCAATAAGAAGAACAATAACAAGAAAACAACATTATATAAGATGATCCCAGTTTCCCTTTGATGCTGATGTTTTCTTATTACTCTACGACGCGATGGTTATCATCGCACTGGGGACAATAGAAAGCCATTTGCATATGAATTTACAGAAACAGAGGCTCCAATTATAATAATTACAGGTGTATTGAGCCACAATGTTAATTATCTTATGCAACGAAGACGTCAATATCAGATGGGGCTGCTAAACAGATGCGTCTGAGGTCTGCCATGGGACTGACTACTCCGTAGGCAGCGCCTGTTGGGTGGAAGGGGGTATAATCATTGATAGATCTTATCTATAAGACCCTTTCCATAATCCTATAATACATTCTTCCAGAACTGCACCTCACGTAGGTCCGGTATGGCAGAGGAGTCCCAATGGACCTAATGGCAATACCAAACCCAATCCATAGACCGGAAACCATGTTACTCTCCTACATTGAAAGGTCCACCATGATCTCCATCTGCTGTCATTGCCATAACCAAATTGTATCTAAATGACTGTTCCAAACTTGACCTTGAAGAGCGTTGCCCCATGGCTCCTGGCCTTCTCCACCTTCACGTGGAGGATCTGGTACCTCCTTGTATGGTAGATACTGTGGTTCTCACATCACCCAGCAGGTGGCACTGTGTCATTGTTGCCTCATCTCCAATTGCAAAGACTCCTCCCACTACATCACCTGATTGGTTGTTCCTGCTCCTTCTTTGTTCAGGGGCCGGACTATGCTTCCTCTTTTTTTATCTCAGCAGTGGAATGGTTTACTACGCAGGTTTTTTACACACAAAGGACATAGTAGACTCTCGCTTCTACCCTTTGGCGTGTTGCACTGCGTGTTTGAGCATCTTATGTTTCTTTCCGCTTATATTGATGTTCTCCACGTCCTCATTACGAGTTTTCAGCCTGCATATTCATCGATAACCAGATGTCTACTAATCCAAGCAGCTGGGCCTGGATGTGCGGCTCCACCATAGAGCAGGTGCCCCTGAGGCCTACACTGGGTGATGTGTAACCCATTCACTTCTTACCTTGTAAATGTAAGGAGACCATTTCTCCATCCCTGCTCACTGGTCCTAAGCTCAACCTTCATAGAGAACTATTTACCCCAGAGAGACGAGCAACAAGACAAATATCAAAGAGGAAGGTGACATCGACTAAGGAGTCCCGGACAACGTCACCGCAGAAACGTGACCACCAATAGCAAGGAGGACCTCAAGACTCAGGACACAGCAAAGTCCTGGGGCCAGCACCATCTTCACATACATCCGCCAATATGAAGATCTGGGGGGTCCTCCTCACTCACGGAGAGGGATGGTCCGGTTTATTAGATACCATCCCTGTCGCATAGTGAAGATGTATTGGCCGACTCAAGGTAAAGAGTAGGGATCACATCAATAAATATGACTTATGGCTTTGGGCTATGGGAGCACTGACCGTAGATCTGTTGTCGGATAATGTCTGGGGTCACCAGTGATGTAGAACGCTACAAATTCTTTTCTGAAATTAATGATCTCAGATAATCATTCAATAAACATTCCTGTTACAATCTTTCAGTGGGAGTATAGGGCACTCACCAGGTGGATGCAATTACATGGACTCTCTACAGGGGCAGCACAAAGTCCTATCACAGCTACAGCTACGAGCAGACGGACCCCTGTCACACAGTTATGGAGTAGAGATGACACTTTAGACTCTCTGCCTATATAACATATTTTCTGTACTATAAGATGCACTTTTTAGCAAGTAAAAGTCTTATAGTCTTAAGGTCATGAGAGTACAGCTCTGCCAGACACTCATGATCGATGTCCTGGAGATCGGGGGAAGCGCTGCCAGACCCTCCTGACCGCTGTCCTGGAGATCGGGGGAAGCGCTGCCAGACCCTCCCGACCGCCATCCTGGAGATCAGGGGAAGTGCTGCCAGACACTCCTGACCGATGTCCTGGAGATCGGGGGAAGCGCTGTCAGACCCTCCTAACCACTGCCCTGGAGATCAGGGGAAGCGCTGCCAGACCCTCCTGACCGCTGTCCTGGAGATCAGGGAAAGCGCTGCCAGACACTCCTGACCGATGTCCTGTAGATCGGGGGAAGCGCTGCCAGACACTCCTGACAGATGTCCTGGAGATCAGGGGAAGTGCTGCCAGACACTCCTGACCGCTGTCCTGGAGATCAGGGGAAGTGCTGCCAGACCCTCCTGACTGCTGTCCTGGAGATCGGGGGAAGCGATGCCAGACCCTCCTGACCACTGTCCTGGAGATCAGGGGAAGTGCTGCCAGAGCCCCCGACCGCTGTCCTGGAGATCTAGGGAAATGCTTCCAGACCCTCCTGACTGCTGTCCTGGAGATCAGGGGAAGTGCTGCCAGACCCTCCTGACCACTGTCCTGGAGGTCAGGGGAAGCGCTGCCAGACCCTCCTGACTGCTGTCCTGGAAATCTGGGGAAGCGCTGCCAGACACTCCTGACCGCTGTCCTGGAGATCAGGGGAAGCGCTGCCAGACCCTCCTGACCACTGTCCTGGAGATCTGGGGAAGCGCTGCCAGACCCTCCTGACCGCTGTCCTGGAGATCAGGGGAAGCGCTGCCAGACCTTTCTAACCACTGTCCTGGAGATCAGGGAAAGCGCTGCCAGACCCTCCTGACCGCTGTCCTGGAGATCAGGGGAAGTGCTGCCAGACCCTCCCGACCGCTGTCCTGGAGATCAGGGGAAGTGCTGCCAGACCCTCCTGACCGCTGTCCTGGAGATCGTGGGAAGTGCTGCCAGACCCTCCTGACCGCTGTCCTGGAGATCGGGGGAAGCGCTGCCAGACCCTCCTGACCGCTGTCCTGGAGATCAGGGGAAGCACTGCCAGACCCTCCTGACCGCTGTCCTGGAGATCAGGGGAAGCGCTGCCAGGTCCTCCTGATCCTGTCCTGGAGATCAGGGAAGTGCTGACAAAGCATTTCACCCAATCTCAGAAAGCAGCCTCTGCAGCGCTTTCCCTCTCCTTTCTAATCTCTTGTCCTCTCTCGCCCAGAGTCTGAGTGGGGACTCTCTAACCAGACACTTCATGATCCCTCTGTGCTGTGAGATGCTGTGTGCTGACAATGTGCTTAGATTATCAGGGTACAGGGATTATCTACACTTTAAAATTGGCTTCTGAACATTCTACTGGTATCTGACACATAGCAAAAGAGATGGGACATAGATCAGAGATGGGAGAAGATGAGATCCATGAGACTGATATAACACACAATGACACTCTCAGCTCTGCTATATCTGATCTATAACACATACAGGGGCAGATTTACTTACCCAGCCAACGGAGATCACCGGAAGTGCATTGACCGACGACAATTTTGAAAATCTGATGAAAGTGCGATCCGCAGAGCCCCACAAAGTGTGATGGTGTTGGGGGCTTTGCTGGTGACACTGTTGGGTGTGATGGTGTGGGGGCTCTGCTGGTGACACTGTTGGGTGTGGGGGCTTTGCTGGTGATATTGTTGGGTGTGATGGTGTTGGGGCTTTGCTGGTGACACTGTTGGGTGTGATGGTGTGGGGGCTCTGCTGGTGACACTGTTGGGTGTGGGGGCTTTGCTGGTGATACTGTTGGGTGTGATGGTGTGGGGGGGGCTCTGCTGGTGACACTGTTGGGTGTGATGGTGTGAGGGGCTTTGCTGGTGACACTGTTGGTGTGACGGTGTTGGGGGCTGTTCTGGTGACACTGTTGGGTGTGATGGTGTGGGGGGGCTTTGATGGTGACACTGTTGAGTGTGATGGTGTGGGGGGCTTTGCCGGTGACACTGTTGGGTGTGATGGTGTGGGGGTTTTGCTGGTGACACTGTTGGGTGTGATGGTGTGGGGGGCTCTGCTGGTGACACTGTTGGGTGTGATGGTGTGGGGGGCTTTGCTGGTAATGCTGTTGGGTGTGATGGTGTGGGGGGGCTCTGCTGGTGACACTGTTGGGTGTGATGGTGTGGGGGCTTTGCTGGTGACACTGTTGGGTGTGATGGTGTGGTGGGCTTTTCTGGTGACACTGTTGGGTGTGATGGTGTGTGGGGGGCTTTGCTGGTGACACTGTTGGGTGTGATGGTATGGGGGCTCTGCAGGTGACACTGCTGGGTGTGATGGTGTGTGGGGGGCTCTGCTGGTGACACTGTTGGGTGTGATGGTGTGTGTGGGGCTTTGCTGGTGACACTGTTGGGTGTGATGGTATGGGGGCTCTGCTGGTGACACTGTTGGGTGTGATTGTGTGAGGGGCTTTACTGGTGACACTGTTGGTGTGATGTGTGGGGGGCTGTTCTGGTGACACTGTTGGGTGTGATGGTGTGGGGGGGCTTTGCTGGTGACACTGTTGAGTGTGATGGTGTGGGGGGCTTTGCCGGTGACACTGTTGAGTGTGATGGTGTGGGGGTTTTGCTGGTGACACTGTTGGGTGTGATGGTGTGGGGGCTCTGCTGGTGACACTGTTAGGTGTGATGGTGTGGGGGCTTTGCTGGTAATGCTGTTGGGTGTGATGGTGTGGGGGGGGCTCTGCTGGTGACACTGTTGGGTGTGATGGTGTGGGGGCTTTGCTGGTGACACTGTTGGGTGTGATGGTACGGGGGCTCTGCTGGTGACACTGCTGGGTGTGATGGTGTGTGGGGGGCTCTGCTGGTGACACTGTTGGGTGTGATGGTGTGTGTGGGGCTTTGCTGGTGACACTGTTGGGTGTGATGGTATGGGGGCTCTGCTGGTGACACTGTTGGGTGTGATTGTGTGAGGGGCTTTGATGGTGACACTGTTGGGTGTGATGTGTGGGGGGCTGTTCTGGTGACACTGTTGGGTGTGATGGTGTGGGGGGGCTTTGCTGGTGACACTGTTGAGTGTGATGGTGTGGGGGGCTTTGCCGGTGACACTGTTGAGTGTGATGGTGTGGGGGTTTTGCTGGTGACACTGTTGGGTGTGATGGTGTGGGGGGCTCTGCTGGTGACACTGTTGGGTGTGATGGTGTGGGGGCTTTGCTGGTAATGCTGTTGGGTGTGATGGTGTGGGGGGGGCTCTGCTGGTGACACTGTTGGGTGTGATGGTGTGGGGGCTTTGCTGGTGACACTGTTGGGTGTGATGGTGTGGTGGGCTTTTCTGGTGACACTGTTGGGTGTGATGGTGTGTGGGGTGCTTTGCTGGTGACACTGTTGGGTGTGATGGTATGGGGGCTCTGCTGGTGACACTGCTGGGTGTGATGGTGTGTGGGGGGCTCTGCTGGTGACACTGTTGTGTGTGATGGTGTGTGTGGGGCTTTGCTGGTGACACTGTTGGGTGTGATGGTATGGGGGCTCTGCTGGTGACACTGTTGGGTGTGATTGTGTGTGGGGGGCTTTGCTGGTGACACTGTTGGGTGTGATGGTGTGGGGAGAGGCTTTTCTGGTGACACTGTTGGGTGTGATGGCGTGGTGGGCTTTGCTGGTGACACTGTTGGGTGTGATGGTGTGTGGGGGGCTTTGCTGGTGACACTGTTGGGTGTGATGGTAAGGGGGCTCTGCTGGTGACACTGTTGGGTGTGATGGTATGGGGGGGGGGGGGCTTTGCTGGTGACACTGTTGGGGATTTATACTGAACCAGCATGGTCACCACAGCATACTGCAGCTGCTGCTATTTCATCCGGTTTGCGTTTAGTTGGACCATCATTAATTTTTCAACAGTACAATGACCCCAAGCACCTGTGTAAGGGCTATGTGACCAAGGAGGACAGTGATGGGGGGCTACGTCAGATGATCTGACCTCTACAGTCACTAGATATGAACCCAATCCAGATGTTTTGGGGTGAGCTAGACCGCAGAGTGAAGACATCCATTGTGTGAGTGAATGGATGTAGCAGAACTGTGTGTGTGTAAATGAATGTAGCAGGACTGTGTGTGTGTAAATGGATGTAGCAGTACACATCAATCCCTGGGGCCGAGAACCATTATGCAAAGATGTGCAGCTATTTAAAGTAAATCTATATAATGAGATGATCTATTATCGATTGTGTGGAATAAAGAGGAGATTGTCTATAATGCAGCCTGTTAGACTTGGCTCGTAGTTATGTCTCAGGCAGATATGTGCATGATAACAGGTGTGGAATGAGTGGACACCGAGAAGACAAGACGACATCCAACACTACCCTGTTACAAAGCTCTAGGAGGCTACTTTTGGGTATTAGAAAGTTATTCCAGTGGCAGGAGCAGCTCCCATAGGGATCCCATAGGGATGGAGCTGATTTGTTGTGACACAGAAACAGTCCTGGGCAGGGGAGATGCTGAAGAAGATGATGCCAGGACAATGTCACAGACGTCAGCAAAGTGTCAGAGATTCAAACCATCTTGTCCTGGAACTGCCATGCTGAGAACATTGCAACCACCAAGCTTGGTGCCTCTTGTGAGAAATTTTTTTACAGTTCTGACTGTCTCAGTCATTCTGACAACCCAACAGCACAAGGTCTAAGGATCCAATATGTAAAGAGAACCTGTCAACAGAGATCCCGCAAACCACACATATAACCTTATAGATGTCTTTATACTTGTTCCACTGATGCTACTATTGTTGGGATTATAGCCAGCATTCTTCTAAAAAAGCAGACATTGCTAACCCGGCTGTAGAGAAATCCCTAGGGAAGGTTGAGGAGAAGGTGAGAGAGACAGTGGATGTGTATGACTCGGCTCTGCTACATCATTAACCACTTTAGAAAGGAGGGGGTTGAGAGTGACAATGAGAAGAAAAATCAATCTTGCTCCTCACCCCTCCCTGAGGAATTCTCTTTACCTGTGTTAGCAGTGTCATCCTCAGTGAGGAGGCCGGGTAGCTTGATTGTATAATGTTGCTCCCCACTGTAACAGAGGACATAAATAAAAGTCTTGTTTAGAAGAATAATGGCTCTCATCCCATGCTTAGCGGTATCCGGGGAGCAAGTAGAAAGACAAGGTACCGTGTGAGGTTTGTGGAGGGTCCCTGATGACAGGTTCTCTTTAAAGGTATCACTTTGGGGACTCTGATATTCTATCTCATAATTAAGGTTATCCTTGTGCTGTAACTTATGGTGTATCAGCCTGTAGTTTGCATATGATATCTTGGATGTGATATTGCTGGGTTGGTTGTGGAGCAAATGATAATGTAGAAGAATATTTTCTACATAAGATTTTCTGCAGCAGTCCTTTAAACAGTTTCCAGAACAGTCTCCTGAGCCGCCCCCTGAGCCGCCCCCTGAGCAGTCTCCTGAGCATTCCCCTGAGCAGCCTCCTGAGTAGTCTCCTGAGCAGTCCCCTGAGCAGTCCCCTGAGCAGTCTCCTGAGCAGCCTCCTGAGCAGTCTCCTGAGCAGTCTCCTGAGCAGTCTCCTGAGCAGTCCCCTGAGCAGTCCCCTGAGCAGTCTCCTGAGCAGTCCCCTGAGCAGTCCCCTGAGCAGTCCCCTGAGCAGCCTCCTGAGCAGTCCCCTGAGCAGTCCCCTGAGCAGTCCCCTGAGCAGCCTCCTGAGCAGTCTCCTGAGCAGCCTCCTGAGCAGTCTCCTGAGCAGTCCCCTGAGCAGTCTTCTGAGCAGTCTCCAGAACAGTCTCCTGACCAGTCCCCTGAGCAGCCTCCTGAGCAGTCTCCTGAGCAGTCCCCTGAGCAGTCCCCTGAGCAGCCTCCTGAGCAGTCTCCTGAGCAGTCCCCTGAGCAGTCTCCTGTGCAGTCTCCAGAACAGTCTCCTGACCAGTCCCCTGAGCAGTCCCCTGAGCAGCCTCCTGAGCAGTCTCCTGAGCAGTCTCCTGAGCAGTCCCCTGAGCAGTCCCCTGAGCAGTCTACTGAGCAGTCCCCTGAGCAGTCTCCTGAGCAGTCTCCTGAGCAGACTCCTGAGGAGTACCTTGATCAGCCTCATGAGCAGTCTACTGAGCAGTCCCCTGAGCAGTCTCCTGAGCAGCCTCATGAGCAGTCTCCTGAGCAGCCTCATGAGCAGTCTACTGAGCAGTCCCATGAGCAGCCTCATGAGCAGTCTACTGAGCAGTCCCATGAGCAGCCTCATGAGCAGTCAACTGAGCAGTCCCATGAGCAGCCTCATGAGCAGTCTACTGAGCAGTCCCATGAGCAGCCTCATGAGCAGTCTACTGAGCAGTCCCATGAGCAGCCTCATGAGCAGTCTACTGAGCAGTCCCATGAGCAGCCTCATGAGCAGTCTACTGAGCAGTCCCCTGAGCAGTGCCATGAGCAGTCCCATGAGCAGCCTCATGAGCAGTCTCCTGAGCAGTCCGTTGAGCAGTCTACTGAACAGTCTCCTGAGCAGTCTCCTGAGCAGTCCATTGAGCAGTCTCCTGAGCAGTCCCCTAGCAGTCTCCTAAGCAGTTCTCTGAGCAGTCTCCTGAGCAGTCCCCTGAGCAGTCTCCTGAGCAGTCGACTGAGCAGTCCCCTGAGCAGTCCCATGAGCAGTCCCATGAGCAGCCTCATGAGCAGTCTCCTGAGCAGTCTCCTGAGCAGTCTCCTGAGCAGTCTCCCTAGCAGTCCCTTGAGCAGTCTCCTAAGCAGTCTCCTGACCAGTCTCCTGAGCAGTCTCCTGAGCAGTCTCCTAGCAGTCCCCTGAGCAGTCCCCTGAGCAGTCTCCTGAGCAGTCTTCTGAGCAGTCCCCTGAGCAGTCCCTTGAGCAGTCCCCTGAGCAGCCTCCTGAGCAGCCTCCTGAGCAGTTCTCTGAGCAGTCTCTTGAGAAGTCCCCTAAGCAGTCCCCTGAGCAGTCTCCTGAGCAGTCTCCTGAGCAGCCTCCCTAGCAGTCCCCTGAGCAGTCCCCTGAGCAGCCTCCTGAGCAGTCTCCTGAGCAGTCTCCTGAGCAGCCTCCTGAGCAGCCTCCCTAGCAGTCCCCTGAGCAGTCCCCTGAGCAGCCTCCTGAGCAGTCTCCTGAGCAGTCTCCTGAGCAGTCTCCCTAGCAGTCCCTTGAGCAGTCTCCTAAGCAGTCATTACCCCCCGTGCGTCTATGAAGTGACCCGCGGACATTCTCCATGAGATTAGATACGGAGGAGACTTCTCAGACGCAGGCGGAGCTGATTTCTCTCTTCGGTAATTGAAAATAAAAGAAACATAAAAGTCGAGAGGAACACGAGTGTCGCTGCGTAATAACTGCTGCCGCGGATAAGAAGTGTATTAAGATCTTCAAGATAAGAGATTATTGTTTCATCTCGACTCCTGGGAAGATGTCAGGACTAAACCTAAGGAGGAAAACAATTATGGGGTAAAAACTACTCCACCTACTCACCGGGGTAATACTCACCCACCCCATTCTCCCTATATGTATAGTGCTCACCGGGGTAATACTCACCCACCCCATTCTCCCTATATGTATAGGACTCACCGGGGTAATACTCACCCACCCCATTCTACCTATATATATTGGACTCACCGGGGTAATACTCACCCACCCCATTCTCCCTATATGTATAGGGCTCACCGGGGTAATACTCACCCACCCCATTCTCCCTATATGTACAGGACTCACCGGGGTAATACTCACCCACCCCATTCTCCCTATATGTATAGGAGTCACCGGGGTACTACTCACCCACCCCATTCTCCCTATATGTATAGGGCTCACCGGGGTAATACTCACCCACCCCATTCTCCCTATATGTATAGGACTCACCGGGGTAATACTCACCCACCCCATTCTCCCTATATGTACAGGACTCACCCGGGGTAGTACTCACCCACCCCATTCTCCCTATATGCATAGGACTCACCGGGGTAATACTCACCTACTCCATTCTCCCTATATGTATAGGACTCACCGGAGTAATACTCACCCACCTCATTCTCCCTATATGTATAGGACTCACCGGGGTAATACTCACCAACCTCATTCTCCCTATATGCATAGGACTCATCGGGGTAATACTCACCTACTCCATTCTCCCTATATGTATAGGACTCACCGGAGTAATACTCACCCACCTCATTCTCCCTATATGTATAGGACTCACCCGGGTAATACTCACCCACCCCATTCTCCCTATATGTATAGTACTCACCGGGGTAGTACTCACCCACCCCATTCTCCCTATATGTATAGGGCTCACCAGGGTAATACTCACCCACCCCATTCTCCCTATATGTATAGGACTCACCGGGGTAATACTCACCCACCCCATTCTCCCTATATGTATAGGACTCACCGGGGTAGTACTCACCCACCCCATTCTCCCTATATGTATAGGACTCACCGGGGTAATACTCACCCACCCCATTCTCCCTATATGTATAGGGCTCACCGGGGTAATACTCACCCACCCCATTCTCCCTATATGTATAGGGCTCACCGGGGTAATACTCACCCACCCCATTCTCCATATATGTATAGGACTCACCGGCCTAGTACTCACCCACCCCATTCTCCCTATATGTATAGGACTCACCGGCCTAGTACTCACCCACCCCATTCTCCCTATATGTATAACTCTCACTGGAGTAATACTCACCCACCCCATTCTCCCTATATGTATAGGACTCACTGGAGTAATACTCACCCACCCCATTCTCCCTATATGTATAGGAGTCACCGGGGTAATACTCACCTACTCCATTCTCCCTATATGTATAGGACTCACCGGAGTAATACTCACCCACCTCATTCTCCCTATATGTATAGGACTCACCCGGGTAATACTCACCCACCCCATTCTCCCTATATGTATAGTACTCACCGGGGTAGTACTCACCCACCCCATTCTCCCTATATGTATAGGGCTCACCAGGGTAATACTCACCCACCCCATTCTCCCTATATGTATAGGACTCACCGGGGTAATACTCACCCACCCCATTCTCCCTATATGTATAGGACTCACCGGGGTAGTACTCACCCACCCCATTCTCCCTATATGTATAGGACTCACCGGGGTAATACTCACCCACCCCATTCTCCCTATATGTATAGGGCTCACCGGGGTAATACTCACCCACCCCATTCTCCCTATATGTATAGGGCTCACCGGGGTAATACTCACCCACCCCATTCTCCATATATGTATAGGACTCACCGGCCTAGTACTCACCCACCCCATTCTCCCTATATGTATAGGACTCACCGGCCTAGTACTCACCCACCCCATTCTCCCTATATGTATAACTCTCACTGGAGTAATACTCACCCACCCCATTCTCCCTATATGTATAGGACTCACTGGAGTAATACTCACCCACCCCATTCTCCCTATATGTATAGGAGTCACCGGGGTAATACTCACCCACCCCATTCTCCCTATATGTATAGGACTCACCGGGGTAATACTCACCCACCCCATTCTCCCTATATGTATAGGACTCACCCGGGGTAATACTCACCCACTCCATTCTCCCTATATGTATAGGACTCACCCACCCCATTCTCCCTATATGTATAGGACTCACCCGGGGTAATACTCACCCACCCCATTCTCCCTATATATAGGACTCACTGGGGTAATACTCACCAACCTCATTCTCCCTATATGTATAGGACTCACCAGGGTAATACTCACCCACCCCATTCTCCCTACATGTATAGGACTCACCGGGGTAATACTCACCCACCCCATTCTCCCTATATGTATAGGACTCACCCGGGGTAATACTCACCCACCCCATTCTCCCTATATGTATAGGACTCACCGGGGTAGTACTCACCCACCCCATTCTCCCTATATGTATAGGACTCACCGGGGTAGTACTCACCCACCCCATTCTCCCTATATGTATAGGACTCACCGGGGTAATACTCACCCACCCCATTCTCCCTATATGTATAGGACTCACCGGGTAATACTCACCAACCTCATTCTCCCTATATGTAAAGGACTCACCGGGATAATACTCACCCACCCCATTCTCCCTATATGTATAGGACTCACTGGGGTAATACTTACCCACCCCATTCTCCCTATATGTATAGGACTCACCAGAGTAATACTCACCCACCCCATTCTCCCTATATGTATAGGACTCACCGGGGTAATACTCACCCACCCCATTCTCCATATATGTATAGGACTCACCGGGGTAATACTCACCCACTCCATTCTCCCTATATGTATAGGACTCACCGGGGTAATACTCAACCACCCCATTCTCCCTATATGTATAGGACTCACCAGAGTAATACTCACCCACCCCATTCTCCCTATATGTATAGGACTCACCGGGGTAATACTCACCCACCCCATTCTCCCTATATGTATAGGACTCACCGGGGTAGTACTCACCCACCCCATTCTCCCTATATGTATAGGACTCACCGGGGTAATACTCACCCACCCCATTCTCCCTTTATGTATAGGACTCACCGGGTAATACTCACCAACCTCATTCTCCCTATATGTAAAGGACTCACCGGGATAATACTCACCCACCCCATTCTCCCTATATGTATAGGACTCACCGGGGTAATACTCACCCACCCCATTCTCCCTATATGTATAGGACTCACCGGAGTAATACTCACCAACCTCATTCTCTCTATATGTATAGGACTCACCGGGGTAATACTCACCCACCCCATTCTCCCTATATGTATAGGACTCACCGGGGTAATACTCACCCACCCCATTCTCCCTATATGTATAGGACTCACTGGGGTAATACTCACCCACCCCATTCTCCCTATATGTATAGGACTCACCAGGGTAATACTCACCCACCCCATTCTCCCTATATGTATAGGACTCACCGGGGTAATACTCACCCACCCCATTCTCCCTATATGTATAGGACTCACCGGGGTAATACTCACCCACCCCATTCTCCCTATATGTATAGGACTCACCGGGGTAATACTCACCCACCCCATTCTCCCTATATGTATAGGACTCACCGGGGTAGTACTCACCCACCCCATTCTCCCTATATGTATAGGACTCACCGGGGTAGTACTCACCCACCCCATTCTCCCTATATGTATAGGACTCACCGGAGTAATACTCACCAACCTCATTCTCCCTATATGTATAGGACTCACCGGGGTAATACTCACCCACCCCATTCTCCCTATATGTATAGGACTCACCGGGGTAATACTCACCCACCCCATTCTCCCTATATGTATAGGACTCACCGGAGTAATACTCACCAACCTCATTCTCCCTATATGTATAGGACTCACCGGCCTAGTACTCACCCACCCCATTCTCCCTATATGTATAGGACTCACCGGGGTAATACTCACCCACCCCATTCTCCCTATATGTATAGGACTCACCAGGGTAATACTCACCCACCCCATTCTCCCTATATGTATAGGACTCACCGGGGTAATACTCACCCACTCAATTCTCCCTATATGTATAGGGCACACCGGGGTAATACTCACCCACCCCATTCTCCCTATATGTATAGGACTCACCAGGGTAATACTCACCCACCCCATTCTCCCTATATGTATAGTACTCACCAGGGTAATACTCACCCACCCCATTCTCCCTATATGTATAGTACTCACCAGGGTAATACTCACCCACCCCATTCTCCCTATATGTATAGGGCTCACCGGGGTAATACTCACCCACCCCATTCTCCCTATATGTATAGTACTCACCAGGGTAATACTCACCCACCCCATTCTCCCTATATGTATAGGACTCACCGGGGTAATACTCACCCACCCCATTCTCCCTATATGTATAGGACTCACCAGGGTAATACTCACCCACCCCATTCTCCCTATATGTATAGGACTCACCGGAGTAATACTCACCCACCCCATTCTCCCTATATGTATAGTACTCACCTGGGTAGTACTCACCCACCATATTCTCCCAATGGGTGGACCAGAGTGTGGCAAGATGTGGTTCTGAAGGCTCAAGACCAAGTTCCATTGGCTGCAGAGAATGGGTGAAGGCTCAAGGACATCGGCTCTCGTTCCCTGGCTGGACTTGGAGGCTGAGAGCTCTAGGGAGCGTCCCCGGCAATATTAAGTCTTTATTGAAGTCAAATTCTTCTGGAGCAAGATCCATGGGGTGTACACCCCAGAAGGGGAGGGGCCAGCCAGAGAAACCTGGGCTCTAGAAACACAAAATCTCAAAAACTGGGCCCTCGTCTTCTACAGTGTCCAAAATGAGGTTCTGTAGTTGTTCTTGAAGCTATAGGATCAAAAGTTCTTATAGAAGGTCAAAGGGTCAGGATCGGGGCCGAGGTGGGAAAACAAGGAATATAAGTTACCTGTACTCTAACAACCCACATGGTCCTGCACATTTTGGGACAAGGTTTTCCATTAGACCAGAACATGTTGAAATGAATTGGGATTGTTTCAGTAACTCAGGGACTGTTCTGGACATGACTCTGCTAATTCTGTCCCAGTCTATTCATCAAAGTCAACCAGCCCCCTGGACTTGTCTATTGATGACTTAATTTGACCCTGAACTACCTAGGTTTTGCCCATTTTGGGGTTAGGCTTCCCATCCCTCAGAAGAGGATATAAAACACTGGACATGACCCTGTTTATTCTGCCCCAATTTATTCAGCAGAACCAACCAGCCCACTGGACCTTTCTTGATAACTTGCTCTCACCTACGAACCACTCAGTTCTTGCCCATTTTAGGGTGAGGTTTCCCATCCCTCAGATCCAGAAATGTCAGGACTGTCTCTAATAATTATAGACTAATCTTTCCCCCCTGGTAGACATAATGTTATCATATAATTTTGGACATGGCACTGCTTATTCTGTCCAGTCTATACAGCAAAGACTATACGCCCCCTAGACATATCCATAGATTATGTGATTCACTCAGTTCTTAAAGAGGACCTGTCACCAGATTTTACTATGTCAATGTCTGCTGAAAACGGGTTACTCCCTATATCACCTTAAATTAGATGCCAGTGAGGCTCTGTACCTTAATATGCAAATTAGCTTATCTGACTCATCTCTGGCAGTGTGAGAGGAGAAGAGTCAGAGATACCAGTGAGCCACGCCCCATTATTGTGACTGACAGCTCTGTGTCTCCTCACATCCCTGCTCTGCCTCCTTGTACTTAAGGAATATCTGCTTATATTCAGCTACAGACATGTAAAGCTCTACTAACAGATGGGGAATATTAGAGCAGATTTACTTACCCAGTCCTGTTGTGATCCCGCGGTGCGTTGTCTGACGAGGATTCGGGTCCTGCGCGATTCACTAAGCTCGTACGCCCGAGTTCCTGCATCCGTCGCTTCGGTGCCGGGGTCCGCCGGAGTTCACCTGCTTCTTCCCGGTGCTTGTAAGTGCATGTCTTGTGACACATTTCTAATTGTTAAATGCCGCACGCTGTTCGTATCCGTCGGGTTGCCCGACGGCCCGCCCCCTGATTTCTGTTGCGTGCAAGCCGGCGCTGATGCGCCAAAATCCAATTGCGTGCGCCAAAATCCCGGGGCAATTCGGTGCAAAATGGAAATCGTCGGGAAACCAGAGGAAAATGTGTCTGACGGACCCTTAGTAAATGAGCCCCATTGTGTCAATCTTTTTACATGGTGCTTTGTGTTACATTCATATCATGTGACCAGTGACATCATTTCAGGTCCTTTAGCCATCTAATAATAACAAACTGTGCACCATGTATGTGATTACATGTAATCACAGCAGTCTCATGGAGGATGGAGAGGAGTAGAAGTCCATGGAGGCTGCTGTGACTTCATGTGGTCAGATACATACATGGGGTACAGTTTGCTATTATTAAGAGTCTAAAGGACCTGAGATGCTTTCACTCTGGTCACATGACATGTACTGTGACCAGTAAGGAGGCATGGGCAGCATTAGATAGGAGGGGGCCAGATGAGCTACATATGTGCAGATGTGGTGTCAGGTTACCTTTAAGTTCTTAGCAATTTTTGGGGTCCAGTTTTGGATCCCTTTGACTAAGACATACAGTGATGTCATAGAGCTTAATTATCATATAATACTGGACATGACTCTACTCTACTGGACCCCTTTTTGGGTTCTGGTTTTGCATCCCTTGGACCAGGACATTCAGTGACACCAGAGCTAATTCCATCCTATAATATTGAATATAACTCTGCGAATTCTGTCCCAGTCTACACAGCAAAGCCATAAAGTAAGATGTGAGAAGCAGCGAGTATCAGAGCACTAAACCAGTGTAAATGTTCAGAATGTGTAGATTTCCTTAGTGGTAAGTAGTGATAGTAGCTACAACATTCAGTAAATCTTTGGAATGCAGCAATAGAAGAAGGAAACTTGTACACTCCTCATCACCTTCTGCTGGTGTCGCCCTTTAAATGTGCAGCTGTGTTTCTGGCAGCAGGAGCAGATGTGTAGGCGCCGGCAGCCGATGCTAATCCTCTCACAAATTTTATGTCTGTTTT
Source organism: Engystomops pustulosus (assembly GCF_040894005.1). Classification (NCBI taxonomy): domain Eukaryota; kingdom Metazoa; phylum Chordata; class Amphibia; order Anura; family Leptodactylidae; genus Engystomops; species Engystomops pustulosus. The sequence continues at coordinate 206,652,434 of NC_092415.1, forward strand.
ATTGGATTATGATAAGGAGAATTTCTCCCCGTGAATTCATTATGTGCGGCGCCCCCCCTTAGTGCCGCCCGAGGGGTTTACAACCTGTTTCATTTGACGAGCCGGCAATTACTCGGCTGAATAGTAATAACTCGCAGCGCACGGAGGGACTGATGTCACTTTTATAGAAACTACTTTACAACACATAAAGCACAAATTCTGGAGGTTTTGGACAATGAATATAAATCAACATTTACTACGGCAAGTGGGAGGGGCCTGAGCCCACAGCTGCGTGCGGGAGACTGTGCACCGTAATAACCTCATTACAGAAAGGAGAAGAATAATCTGGAGGAGGAAGTTTTAAATACTTAAGATTTTTTTTTTCAGTAGAAAGATACAATCCATGTCCTCCCAGATCAGCAACTCCCCCCTGCCCTGAACAGCTGCTATAATATCCTACTACCTGAAGACAGTTTAGAGCACAGCTGTGTGAGGAACCCCCCCCCCCCTCAGAATCCAGGAATATGAATTCATATATCACAGTCCTGCTGCTACTCACAACATACACAAAGGTCTGATTACACATCTTTTCAGGAATTATACAAAACATTGGCTGCACAGAGCACAGCAGTGTGACGTCTGATTACACATCTCTCCAGGGACAGTACATAACACTGGCTGCAGAGAGCACAGAACACAGCAGTGTGAGGTCTGATTACACATCTCTCCAGGGACAATACATAACACTGGCTGCAGAGAGCACAGAGCACAGCAGTGTGAGGTCTGATTACACATCTCTCCAGGGGCAATACATAACACTGGCTGCAGAGAGCACAGAGCACAGCAGTGTGAGGTCTGATTACACATCTCTCCAGGGACAATACATAACACTGGCTGCAGAGAGCACAGAGCACAGCAGTGTGAGGTCTGATTACACATCTCTCCAGGGACAATACATAACACTGGCTGCACA